>NW_027152588.1:0-59527 GCF_040937935.1 Hyperolius riggenbachi
GAATCGAGAGCCAACGGTAAGTTTTCTATGTTAAACCATTACACCATTGAAAAACTGGTTACGTTTGCAATCGAAAGAAAAATGACTATAGTTGAAGAGGTAATGGCCCCTAAACTATGTTCTGGGATGAAAGTTACAGCTTCAGTGAAATCCGTTTGCAAATCGGAGTGATAGATTAGAATCGAGAGCCAACGGTAAGTTTTCTATGTTAAACCATTACACCATTGAAAAACTGGTTACGTTTGCAATCGAAAGAAAAATGACTATAGTTGAAGAGGTAATGGCCCCTAAACTATGTTCTGGGATGAAAGTTACAGCTTCAGTGAAATCCGTTTGCAAATCGGAGTGATAGATTAGAATCGAGAGCCAACGGTAAGTTTTCTATGTTAAACCATTACACCATTGAAAAACTGGTTACGTTTGCAATCGAAAGAAAAATGACTATAGTTGAAGAGGTAATGGCCCCTAAACTATGTTCTGGGATGAAAGTTACAGCTTCAGTGAAATCCGTTTGCAAATCGGAGTGATAGATTAGAATCGAGAGCCAACGGTAAGTTTTCTATGTTAAACCATTACACCATTGAAAAACTGGTTACGTTTGCAATCGAAAGAAAAATGACTATAGTTGAAGAGGTAATGGCCCCTAAACTATGTTCTGGGATGAAAGTTACAGCTTCAGTGAAATCCGTTTGCAAATCGGAGTGATAGATTAGAATCGAGAGCCAACGGTAAGTTTTCTATGTTAAACCATTACACCATTGAAAAACTGGTTACGTTTGCAATCGAAAGAAAAATGACTATAGTTGAAGAGGTAATGGCCCCTAAACTATGTTCTGGGATGAAAGTTACAGCTTCAGTGAAATCCGTTTGCAAATCGGAGTGATAGATTAGAATCGAGAGCCAACGGTAAGTTTTCTATGTTAAACCATTACACCATTGAAAAACTGGTTACGTTTGCAATCGAAAGAAAAATGACTATAGTTGAAGAGGTAATGGCCCCTAAACTATGTTCTGGGATGAAAGTTACAGCTTCAGTGAAATCCGTTTGCAAATCGGAGTGATAGATTAGAATCGAGAGCCAACGGTAAGTTTTCTATGTTAAACCATTACACCATTGAAAAACTGGTTACGTTTGCAATCGAAAGAAAAATGACTATAGTTGAAGAGGTAATGGCCCCTAAACTATGTTCTGGGATGAAAGTTACAGCTTCAGTGAAATCCGTTTGCAAATCGGAGTGATAGATTAGAATCGAGAGCCAACGGTAAGTTTTCTATGTTAAACCATTACACCATTGAAAAACTGGTTACGTTTGCAATCGAAAGAAAAATGACTATAGTTGAAGAGGTAATGGCCCCTAAACTATGTTCTGGGATGAAAGTTACAGCTTCAGTGAAATCCGTTTGCAAATCGGAGTGATAGATTAGAATCGAGAGCCAACGGTAAGTTTTCTATGTTAAACCATTACACCATTGAAAAACTGGTTACGTTTGCAATCGAAAGAAAAATGACTATAGTTGAAGAGGTAATGGCCCCTAAACTATGTTCTGGGATGAAAGTTACAGCTTCAGTGAAATCCGTTTGCAAATCGGAGTGATAGATTAGAATCGAGAGCCAACGGTAAGTTTTCTATGTTAAACCATTACACCATTGAAAAACTGGTTACGTTTGCAATCGAAAGAAAAATGACTATAGTTGAAGAGGTAATGGCCCCTAAACTATGTTCTGGGATGAAAGTTACAGCTTCAGTGAAATCCGTTTGCAAATCGGAGTGATAGATTAGAATCGAGAGCCAACGGTAAGTTTTCTATGTTAAACCATTACACCATTGAAAAACTGGTTACGTTTGCAATCGAAAGAAAAATGACTATAGTTGAAGAGGTAATGGCCCCTAAACTATGTTCTGGGATGAAAGTTACAGCTTCAGTGAAATCCGTTTGCAAATCGGAGTGATAGATTAGAATCGAGAGCCAACGGTAAGTTTTCTATGTTAAACCATTACACCATTGAAAAACTGGTTACGTTTGCAATCGAAAGAAAAATGACTATAGTTGAAGAGGTAATGGCCCCTAAACTATGTTCTGGGATGAAAGTTACAGCTTCAGTGAAATCCGTTTGCAAATCGGAGTGATAGATTAGAATCGAGAGCCAACGGTAAGTTTTCTATGTTAAACCATTACACCATTGAAAAACTGGTTACGTTTGCAATCGAAAGAAAAATGACTATAGTTGAAGAGGTAATGGCCCCTAAACTATGTTCTGGGATGAAAGTTACAGCTTCAGTGAAATCCGTTTGCAAATCGGAGTGATAGATTAGAATCGAGAGCCAACGGTAAGTTTTCTATGTTAAACCATTACACCATTGAAAAACTGGTTACGTTTGCAATCGAAAGAAAAATGACTATAGTTGAAGAGGTAATGGCCCCTAAACTATGTTCTGGGATGAAAGTTACAGCTTCAGTGAAATCCGTTTGCAAATCGGAGTGATAGATTAGAATCGAGAGCCAACGGTAAGTTTTCTATGTTAAACCATTACACCATTGAAAAACTGGTTACGTTTGCAATCGAAAGAAAAATGACTATAGTTGAAGAGGTAATGGCCCCTAAACTATGTTCTGGGATGAAAGTTACAGCTTCAGTGAAATCCGTTTGCAAATCGGAGTGATAGATTAGAATCGAGAGCCAACGGTAAGTTTTCTATGTTAAACCATTACACCATTGAAAAACTGGTTACGTTTGCAATCGAAAGAAAAATGACTATAGTTGAAGAGGTAATGGCCCCTAAACTATGTTCTGGGATGAAAGTTACAGCTTCAGTGAAATCCGTTTGCAAATCGGAGTGATAGATTAGAATCGAGAGCCAACGGTAAGTTTTCTATGTTAAACCATTACACCATTGAAAAACTGGTTACGTTTGCAATCGAAAGAAAAATGACTATAGTTGAAGAGGTAATGGCCCCTAAACTATGTTCTGGGATGAAAGTTACAGCTTCAGTGAAATCCGTTTGCAAATCGGAGTGATAGATTAGAATCGAGAGCCAACGGTAAGTTTTCTATGTTAAACCATTACACCATTGAAAAACTGGTTACGTTTGCAATCGAAAGAAAAATGACTATAGTTGAAGAGGTAATGGCCCCTAAACTATGTTCTGGGATGAAAGTTACAGCTTCAGTGAAATCCGTTTGCAAATCGGAGTGATAGATTAGAATCGAGAGCCAACGGTAAGTTTTCTATGTTAAACCATTACACCATTGAAAAACTGGTTACGTTTGCAATCGAAAGAAAAATGACTATAGTTGAAGAGGTAATGGCCCCTAAACTATGTTCTGGGATGAAAGTTACAGCTTCAGTGAAATCCGTTTGCAAATCGGAGTGATAGATTAGAATCGAGAGCCAACGGTAAGTTTTCTATGTTAAACCATTACACCATTGAAAAACTGGTTACGTTTGCAATCGAAAGAAAAATGACTATAGTTGAAGAGGTAATGGCCCCTAAACTATGTTCTGGGATGAAAGTTACAGCTTCAGTGAAATCCGTTTGCAAATCGGAGTGATAGATTAGAATCGAGAGCCAACGGTAAGTTTTCTATGTTAAACCATTACACCATTGAAAAACTGGTTACGTTTGCAATCGAAAGAAAAATGACTATAGTTGAAGAGGTAATGGCCCCTAAACTATGTTCTGGGATGAAAGTTACAGCTTCAGTGAAATCCGTTTGCAAATCGGAGTGATAGATTAGAATCGAGAGCCAACGGTAAGTTTTCTATGTTAAACCATTACACCATTGAAAAACTGGTTACGTTTGCAATCGAAAGAAAAATGACTATAGTTGAAGAGGTAATGGCCCCTAAACTATGTTCTGGGATGAAAGTTACAGCTTCAGTGAAATCCGTTTGCAAATCGGAGTGATAGATTAGAATCGAGAGCCAACGGTAAGTTTTCTATGTTAAACCATTACACCATTGAAAAACTGGTTACGTTTGCAATCGAAAGAAAAATGACTATAGTTGAAGAGGTAATGGCCCCTAAACTATGTTCTGGGATGAAAGTTACAGCTTCAGTGAAATCCGTTTGCAAATCGGAGTGATAGATTAGAATCGAGAGCCAACGGTAAGTTTTCTATGTTAAACCATTACACCATTGAAAAACTGGTTACGTTTGCAATCGAAAGAAAAATGACTATAGTTGAAGAGGTAATGGCCCCTAAACTATGTTCTGGGATGAAAGTTACAGCTTCAGTGAAATCCGTTTGCAAATCGGAGTGATAGATTAGAATCGAGAGCCAACGGTAAGTTTTCTATGTTAAACCATTACACCATTGAAAAACTGGTTACGTTTGCAATCGAAAGAAAAATGACTATAGTTGAAGAGGTAATGGCCCCTAAACTATGTTCTGGGATGAAAGTTACAGCTTCAGTGAAATCCGTTTGCAAATCGGAGTGATAGATTAGAATCGAGAGCCAACGGTAAGTTTTCTATGTTAAACCATTACACCATTGAAAAACTGGTTACGTTTGCAATCGAAAGAAAAATGACTATAGTTGAAGAGGTAATGGCCCCTAAACTATGTTCTGGGATGAAAGTTACAGCTTCAGTGAAATCCGTTTGCAAATCGGAGTGATAGATTAGAATCGAGAGCCAACGGTAAGTTTTCTATGTTAAACCATTACACCATTGAAAAACTGGTTACGTTTGCAATCGAAAGAAAAATGACTATAGTTGAAGAGGTAATGGCCCCTAAACTATGTTCTGGGATGAAAGTTACAGCTTCAGTGAAATCCGTTTGCAAATCGGAGTGATAGATTAGAATCGAGAGCCAACGGTAAGTTTTCTATGTTAAACCATTACACCATTGAAAAACTGGTTACGTTTGCAATCGAAAGAAAAATGACTATAGTTGAAGAGGTAATGGCCCCTAAACTATGTTCTGGGATGAAAGTTACAGCTTCAGTGAAATCCGTTTGCAAATCGGAGTGATAGATTAGAATCGAGAGCCAACGGTAAGTTTTCTATGTTAAACCATTACACCATTGAAAAACTGGTTACGTTTGCAATCGAAAGAAAAATGACTATAGTTGAAGAGGTAATGGCCCCTAAACTATGTTCTGGGATGAAAGTTACAGCTTCAGTGAAATCCGTTTGCAAATCGGAGTGATAGATTAGAATCGAGAGCCAACGGTAAGTTTTCTATGTTAAACCATTACACCATTGACAAACTGGTTACGTTTGCAATCGAAAGAAAAATGACTATAGTTGAAGAGGTAATGGCCCCTAAACTATGTTCTGGGATGAAAGTTACAGCTTCAGTGAAATCCGTTTGCAAATCGGAGTGATAGATTAGAATCGAGAGCCAACGGTAAGTTTTCTATGTTAAACCATTACACCATTGAAAAACTGGTTACGTTTGCAATCGAAAGAAAAATGACTATAGTTGAAGAGGTAATGGCCCCTAAACTATGTTCTGGGATGAAAGTTACAGCTTCAGTGAAATCCGTTTGCAAATCGGAGTGATAGATTAGAATCGAGAGCCAACGGTAAGTTTTCTATGTTAAACCATTACACCATTGAAAAACTGGTTACGTTTGCAATCGAAAGAAAAATGACTATAGTTGAAGAGGTAATGGCCCCTAAACTATGTTCTGGGATGAAAGTTACAGCTTCAGTGAAATCCGTTTGCAAATCGGAGTGATAGATTAGAATCGAGAGCCAACGGTAAGTTTTCTATGTTAAACCATTACACCATTGAAAAACTGGTTACGTTTGCAATCGAAAGAAAAATGACTATAGTTGAAGAGGTAATGGCCCCTAAACTATGTTCTGGGATGAAAGTTACAGCTTCAGTGAAATCCGTTTGCAAATCGGAGTGATAGATTAGAATCGAGAGCCAACGGTAAGTTTTCTATGTTAAACCATTACACCATTGAAAAACTGGTTACGTTTGCAATCGAAAGAAAAATGACTATAGTTGAAGAGGTAATGGCCCCTAAACTATGTTCTGGGATGAAAGTTACAGCTTCAGTGAAATCCGTTTGCAAATCGGAGTGATAGATTAGAATCGAGAGCCAACGGTAAGTTTTCTATGTTAAACCATTACACCATTGAAAAACTGGTTACGTTTGCAATCGAAAGAAAAATGACTATAGTTGAAGAGGTAATGGCCCCTAAACTATGTTCTGGGATGAAAGTTACAGCTTCAGTGAAATCCGTTTGCAAATCGGAGTGATAGATTAGAATCGAGAGCCAACGGTAAGTTTTCTATGTTAAACCATTACACCATTGAAAAACTGGTTACGTTTGCAATCGAAAGAAAAATGACTATAGTTGAAGAGGTAATGGCCCCTAAACTATGTTCTGGGATGAAAGTTACAGCTTCAGTGAAATCCGTTTGCAAATCGGAGTGATAGATTAGAATCGAGAGCCAACGGTAAGTTTTCTATGTTAAACCATTACACCATTGAAAAACTGGTTACGTTTGCAATCGAAAGAAAAATGACTATAGTTGAAGAGGTAATGGCCCCTAAACTATGTTCTGGGATGAAAGTTACAGCTTCAGTGAAATCCGTTTGCAAATCGGAGTGATAGATTAGAATCGAGAGCCAACGGTAAGTTTTCTATGTTAAACCATTACACCATTGAAAAACTGGTTACGTTTGCAATCGAAAGAAAAATGACAATAGTTGAAGAGGTAATGGCCCCTAAACTATGTTCTGGGATGAAAGTTACAGCTTCAGTGAAATCCGTTTGCAAATCGGAGTGATAGATTAGAATCGAGAGCCAACGGTAAGTTTTCTATGTTAAACCATTACACCATTGAAAAACTGGTTACGTTTGCAATCGAAAGAAAAATGACTATAGTTGAAGAGGTAATGGCCCCTAAACTATGTTCTGGGATGAAAGTTACAGCTTCAGTGAAATCCGTTTGCAAATCGGAGTGATAGATTAGAATCGAGAGCCAACGGTAAGTTTTCTATGTTAAACCATTACACCATTGAAAAACTGGTTACGTTTGCAATCGAAAGAAAAATGACTATAGTTGAAGAGGTAATGGCCCCTAAACTATGTTCTGGGATGAAAGTTACAGCTTCAGTGAAATCCGTTTGCAAATCGGAGTGATAGATTAGAATCGAGAGCCAACGGTAAGTTTTCTATGTTAAACCAGTAACAATAGTATTTTTATTGGAATTTTCAAATTTTAACAGTGAGTGCAAAAACAAGTAGATAGGCATATCAGAAATCAAATGCAGATCAATTGCAGTAAAATTGAAATTGAGCATTGATGTAGATTACTTACATTTGTTTTTTGAGCAGATGTTTCTAGTTGTTTTTAAGAAGACTTATCTTTATTGGTACAAAGTATAGTATGAAATGAAAATATGTACATAAATCTTTATAACCTTCATAAGAAAAAAGAAGAGAGTAGTTAAGGAGGAGTAATAAAGTATTGAGTTATTAAAGTTTTACCTTGGGGAGGATAGTGGAGGTATCTAATTGTTTGGGAAAATACGCGTAGAACCGGTTTAGAACGCGTATTTGATATGTAGCTACTTGTAGTGATTGTACATTATATGCAATGAGCATTGTCGAATAGCGCGTAAATGCGTATAATGTGTTCTAAACAATTTCTCATATTCTTATGTTGAGCTATGTTTAATTTTTCCAACTATCATTGAGTACTATCATTGTGTATTATTTTAGTATTAATTTATACAAAGTTATTTTAATTATTTTAAATTGTATACTATGGGTTTCTGATTCCCTGTGGGGTCTTGTAAATCAAAAAATTGTTAAATTATTGTTAAATATGGTATACTGCAATTGTGTTGGAGTTCGTAATGTTTGGTTATAATGACTGACACATCTGACTACTTGGATTGGGGTCAATTGGTTAGTCTAAATGTCAAATATTCATTTGACATGTAGAAATCAGAGAAATGATTATGAAGGGGAAGTAGCTCCTACTCAAGGTGTGCATGGCAAGATGGTGGAAGTAGATTTTGTGATTAGCAGGTCTCTCTCAACCTGGGAAATGAGGGACTAACCCTCCACATAGATCCCAGGGAGTAAGACCCATATACAGGTTTACCATATTGCCTCAGGTTGCACACCAGGAATAGGCAATGCATGGGGGTGACTTCCTATGTCGTATGGTTGTTTGGTTGGGATTCCAAATATTATGTTGATGTACAATACTGATTACTAACTACCTAAACCTAAACCTAAACCTAACCTATTCTATTCAACTATTCTACTATGCACACTGTCATGTCCAGATAATTTAGAGCTTTTAGAAGGAAAATAGAGATATAGGATGAACCAAATGGGATGGAGGTGCTGGTAAGATCATACGAGTAATATACACACTTATCCTGATGTCACATAAGGAAGAGAAGTGAGATTGTTTAAAAATCTGATAGTTTGGAACTCAAATAAACTGTTGGCCAGAGAGCGGCTTTCTTAAGAAAGGAATTTACATTTCCACACCTGATGGACCAGGCCTTTTCGGCCAAAAGATTGGACTCTACTCTTCTGAGGATTTCCTCCAAAGTTGGTATGTAGGGGGATTTCCAGTATAAAGCTAACAATCCTCTCACCACTATAAATACATGAGTGATGATCATTCTTTCCTGAGGGGGAAGAGAATGAGCACCCAAATTTAACACCGCTAAGCCTGGGGGGATAGTTTGTAAAGACATTGGGAGTTGTTGGAGAAAGGTCCCAATATCTTTCCACATGTTCTGGAGCTTGGGGCACTCCCAAAGGATATGTTCCATGGTACCCGCCAGGTTGCAGCCCCTCCAACACAGGGGGGATGTATGGGTATCAAATTTACTTATCTTTTCGGGGGTTAGATACCACCGCCAAATGCTTTTAAGTAAACTCTCATGGTGTCCCACACAGTGAGAAACCTTTTTGAGTGCTTTGACGGCCATCTCCCATTCCTCCACACCCACTTCAGCTTCATCTCCCAGCCAGTCCTGCCACCTGGTTAGTTGCCATTTTGGGAAAGTTTCTTTTAGGTCTAGTAAAGTTCTATAAAATATTGAGGTTCCTTTTAAATGAGTGTTTTCTAATTGAATGAGTTTTATAATTTTGGGTTCTAAGGTGATGGGGGTATAAGGGTGTTTATTAAAAAATCTAGCTACTCTATCATAGGTGGGTTTCTCTGTTGATGGGATTCCATATGTTTCTGTTAAGTCTTCAAAGGATCTTATTCCGGAATCTCCCAACAGATCTTCTATGGATTTTAATCCATGGTCAGTCCAGGTCTCCAAATTCAAGTTCTTTATAGCTGCATGCAAAGTGTCTAGGGAAGTTGGTACTGTCACTGCCATCGTCTCGTTTTTGCTCAAGTTAGTTAGTTCTTTCCATAGTCTAAGAGAGTTGGCAGTGACAGGGTTCTGGATATGTTGTTGGATTTTCCAGGTCAATCTGGATTCTAGAAACTCTCTGAATGATTTTAGTGGTAGTTGCTCTTCCTCAATAACAACCCATTGTTTTGTGGAATCTTTTGTCCAGATTGACCTGGATTGGTCCAGAACTGTGGCCTTGTAATAAAGTTCCACATTTGGTGCACCTAGACCCATATTGGAGATGTGTGATGTTAATATTTTATTGGAGAACCTGGCCTTTCTGTTTCTTAGAAAATATCGATTTAATTGTTTTTGTAATTCTGTGAAGAATTTTTGGGGAACTCTTATTGGGAGATTCCGGAACAGGTAGAGGAGTTGGGGAAGGATCATCATTTTGAATGCTGCAATTCTACCTAGCCATGAAAATTCTACTTTGGAAAGGGATTCTAACTTATCTTTAATTTTGGATAACCAAGGGCCGTAATTTTCTCTATAAATCTGTGCAATGGTTGGGGTGAGCTGGATACCAAGATATTTAATGGATTTCTCGTTCCAGGTGTACTGGCAGGACTGCTTAAGAGTTTCTTTCATCTTAGCAGGTATGAAGTAAGGGAGAATGACCGTCTTTTGCTCATTGAGCTTGTAGTATGATACTGTTGAGAACTCATCAAGTTCCTCTGTTGCATTTGGCAGTGATATCGAGGGTTTTTGGATAAATAGTATCACATCGTCTGCGTAGAGGCCTAATTTAGTGGAATAGTTACCAATCTTAATACCGTGGATATTGGGATTATTTCTAATTTTTTGTGCAAGGGGTTCCAATGTCAAATTAAAAATTAAGGGGGAGAGAGGACAACCCTGGCGGGTACCATTGGTGATGTTAAAAGGTGAGGAGACAGAGCCAGAAGAGGCAACACAAGCGGATGGGCAGGTATATAACGCTAGGATGGCACCATGGAGGAAGTCTGGTATTCCAAATTTGGAAAGAACTCTGGACATATATAGCCAGTTAACTCTGTCGAACGCCTTCTCCGCGTCTAAAGAGACGAGGAGGGTAGGCGTCCGACAGAGCTTGATCTGATGGAGTATGGCGAGGGCCTTTCTTGTGCCGTCGTTTGTTGACCTACCTCTAATAAAACCTACCTGGTCTGAATTAATAAGCTGGGGCATTAGGGGGGATAATCTGTTAGCAATAATTTTGGCATATATCTTTACGTCAGTGTTGAGGAGTGAAATAGGTCTATAGCTACTGGGGTCTGCAGGGTTTTTGTCTTCTTTAGGGATAGTGGATATGAAGGCGGTTAGAGATTCTTTGGGGAAACTACGTTGGGTGGCTATTTCGTTAAACATATTAGTTAGGGGCTTGGATAGGATACTGACAAATTTTTTATAATAATCGTTTATGTAACCATCTGGGCCTGGGGCTTTATCTCTTTTTAAGGTGTTAATGACATTTTCTACTTCAGCTTGGGAAAAGGGGGTAGAGAGATATTTCTTTTCAAAATCAGATAGTGAGGGGAGGTTTACTTTATCTAAATATTTATCAATTTTTTGTGGGGTTGGGGAGGGGATGTTGGGGTCTAATTCTAAATTATAAAGGCCTTCATAATACTTGGCTAACGCTTCTACTATATCTTTAGGGTGATGTACTTCTGTTTTTGTTAGGGGATGTTTCATCTTCAAAATTCTTTGGGAAATTCTTTGGCCTTTGATCTTCCGGGCCATTGCTTTACCAGCTTTGTTTCCTCCATGGTACCAATCCTCTCTTAGTCTAGTCTGCCATTTATCATACTCATAGTACATACACTCTGCCAGCTCCTGTCTCCTCTCCTCCAGTTCCTTGGTCAGTCCTTTTTTATTTTTGCTGAATATCTCCACTTCCAATGATCTGATTTTGTTTAATAAAAGGTCTGTTTTTTCTCTTACTTTCTTTTTGTGTATAGCTCCTTGTTTCATGAGAACTCCTCTCATGAATGCCTTGTGTGCATTCCATAAGGAGACCCTGGAGGTTACACTAGCATCATTAAAGTGGAAATATTCCAGCAATTCGTTTTTTATAAGGGGAAAAATGTGTTCTGAGTTAATTAGGAATTTGTTTAGTTTCCAGTTGGTCTGTTTGGGGGAAGCGTCTTTTAAGTAAAATTTGACTGTGAGAGGGGAGTGATCGGACCAAATTCTTGAACCAATAGTAATGTCTGAGACCAGTGGTAGAGAGAATCTGTCGGTTAAACAATGGTCTATCCTAGTGAAGGACTAGTAGATTGGCGAATAAAAACTGTAACCCTTTTCCTTGGGGTGAATACACCTCCAAGTGTCAAATAATTCATTCTTGATTAATGAGGGCAGGAGTATGGATTGGGCTCTTCTTGTTTGTGATGTTGAGTCTAATAGGGGGTCGACTACTGCATTCATGTCTCCTACTATAAATAAATTACCTTTTTGGAATTTTTGTATTTTTTGGAATGTTTTATTAAGAAATTTTACTTGATGGTGATTGGGGGCATAAATATTGGCAAACGTAAAATTTTGGGAGTTAATAGTCCCAGCAATCATCACCAATCTACCGTCCTCACTACAATGTGACCTCTCCACCACCAGTCCCAGAGTATCCCTGATTGCGATACAAACTCCCGCTTTCCTTTTGTCTCTGAATGTTGAGTGGAAAACCGTAGAATAGTTGTGGATTTTTAATCTAGATGCCGATATTTTTGATAAATGAGTTTCTTGTAGACAAATAATGTCTGGTTTTTGTTCTTTGGTTAGCTTATTTAGTAAATATCTTTTCCTATAAGAGTTTAACCCTCTTACATTCAGAGACAAAAGTTGGCAATCACTCATGATACCTCATATTATGCTGTAAAATACCTATGAAGCAAACGTCCCCTTGATCAAACAGATAAAATAGAAAAAGCAGAAAACATGAGTTGTTATCATAAAACCTTATCTTACCAGAACGTCCATATATCTCGGCTCTGAGGAAAAAGAGTTTAGTTAGTGGACATGACAGTGTGCAAACCTTAATACTAATAAAAAATAATAAAGGAAACAGAAGAGAAGTCAGGGCAAGGCCGAGGTGGGCGCGCAGAGGCATCCGGTTCTACCTCTACGTACCCCCCTTAAATTGACCCAACCCTGTGTCTCTACTCCTTAAAGAGGGGTAGAGAAAGGATAAGAAATAACTATAACAATAAACTTAATAGGAAGTACAGAAAAAGAACAGGAAGTCTAAACTTCCAAAAAACAGTCAATGACCTTACGGTCAGTGTCCACCGGTGTGGACGTCCAGTGTGACTGACCACCTACAGGAAAGGAATTCCTAAGGGGGTAAGTCTAGTTGGGGGAAAAAGTTCCGTGGGGGATCACCCAGTGTTCAGGTGGTACCCGTGGCTTCCCCAGCTTTAAGTTGTTCTTCTACGTTCAAAGGTGGGGTGGTGTCCATCGATGTTTGGAGTTGTCTCGGCTTGGGAGAGATAGGAGGGCGGAATGATCTATCTCTGACTGGATCTCTTGGGATGAAAACAGGGATCTCCCACTTGGCCAGCAAATCAAGGCCTTCATCAGGGGTTTTAACAATGTGTGTGGTACCATGGTCAAAAATTATCAGTTTGGGGGGGAACCCCCAATTATAAGGAATCTTTCTGTACCTCAGTGTAGTTGTCACCTGTGAGAAGTCTCTTCTGGTCTTCAATGTAGCCTGAGATAGATCCTGGAACAGGGAAAGGTCTTTGTACTCTCCTGGAAGTTTCTTTCCCTCTCTTGTTGCCGCCAGTAACTTCTCCTTGACATGAAAGAAATGGATCCTAGTTATGACGTCTCTTGGTAGGTTCTTTCCTAGATGGGCCGGTTTGGGAAGTCTGTGGGCCCTATCCACTGTGAGCTCACTTTGATTGAGGTCAGGAAGTGTGGCGTGTAGGATGTCTGCTACATAAGCATTCGGCTGGTCATTGGCGACAGTTTCAGGGACCCCTCTTATCTTTATGTTATTCCTCCTGTTTCTGTCCTCCCCATCTGCTATCTTTTCCTTCATCCACTTGTTCTCATCCGCTAGTTGTTTATGTGCATCCACCAGGACATTATAATTTTTGGACATTTCAATCACCTTATTTTCCAGCAGGCAGATCCTCTGGTCTGTGTCAGCAGCGAATATCTCAACATTGCCTGCGAGTGTGTTTAGGTCTGCTCTGGTGCCTGTAATATTGTCACTTAGCATCTGGCTGAAGGAAAGCATAAAGTTTTTGAAGAATTGCTGTGACATAGGTTCTTCAGATGCAGGGAATGCGGCCAGTGTGCTAAATATGTTTTCTGGTGGGTGACGTTGTGCAGTTGGGGATGGATGGATGGGTGGATGAGGTAGTTGCTCAGCAAGCGTCTGCTGTTCGGGATAGGTTGTTGGGTGGGACTGCTGTTCAGATGGGCTAGGAGTAGAGTGCGGTGTGAGTCCTACCTTGGGGTCTCCAGATTCGGATTTCCGTATGCGGTCGGATTCGAATTTCCGTATATAGTCGGATTTCCGTACGGAATCGCGCTGTAGTCCGGAAGTTTGTAGCGTCTTCAGCGGGCTTCGCTCTCTGTTGTCCTCTGCCGATCTCCGCATGCCATATTCCTCCTCACTTTCCTCCTCTAGTATGTCCGCTCTGTCTCTCCTTCCCTGGGGAGTGAATAAAAGGCTATACCTGTTCCTCTGGTCTAGCGGTGGAGGGGTCCTGTAGTTAGCCTCCTGATGCAGGCTGGGCCTGTAATGGCCGGCGCCATCTTGGTTTTCCTCAGTAAAGAACGTGGAGAGCTTCCTGGGGACTGAATTGCTCTGTTTCTGCTGTCTTTGAGACACTCTCCGGTAGCCTGAAGCCATCCTGGGATGTTCACCCACCTTTTTGTGCTGTTTTGGGGCTTTCTGGGTTGCTTTAGGTCGCTCTGAAGGGTGATCACAGCAGGAGCTCAGGGATCAAGCCTCCATTCAGCTCTGCTGCGTAGCCACGCCCCTTCTATGTTAAACCATTACACCATTGAAAAACTGGTTACGTTTGCAATCGAAAGAAAAATGACTATAGTTGAAGAGGTAATGGCCCCTAAACTATGTTCTGGGATGAAAGTTACAGCTTCAGTGAAATCCGTTTGCAAATCGGAGTGATAGATTAGAATCGAGAGCCAACGGTAAGTTTTCTATGTTAAACCATTACACCATTGAAAAACTGGTTACGTTTGCAATCGAAAGAAAAATGACAATAGTTGAAGAGGTAATGGCCCCTAAACTATGTTCTGGGATGAAAGTTACAGCTTCAGTGAAATCCGTTTGCAAATCGGAGTGATAGATTAGAATCGAGAGCCAACGGTAAGTTTTCTATGTTAAACCATTACACCATTGAAAAACTGGTTACGTTTGCAATCGAAAGAAAAATGACTATAGTTGAAGAGGTAATGGCCCCTAAACTATGTTCTGGGATGAAAGTTACAGCTTCAGTGAAATCCGTTTGCAAATCGGAGTGATAGATTAGAATCGAGAGCCAACGGTAAGTTTTCTATGTTAAACCATTACACCATTGAAAAACTGGTTACGTTTGCAATCGAAAGAAAAATGACTATAGTTGAAGAGGTAATGGCCCCTAACCTATGTTCTGGGATGAAAGTTACAGCTTCAGTGAAATCCGTTTGCAAATCGGAGTGATAGATTAGAATCGAGAGCCAACGGTAAGTTTTCTATGTTAAACCATTACACCATTGAAAAACTGGTTACGTTTGCAATCGAAAGAAAAATGACTATAGTTGAAGAGGTAATGGCCCCTAAACTATGTTCTGGGATGAAAGTTACAGCTTCAGTGAAATCCGTTTGCAAATCGGAGTGATAGATTAGAATCGAGAGCCAACGGTAAGTTTTCTATGTTAAACCATTACACCATTGAAAAACTGGTTACGTTTGCAATCGAAAGAAAAATGACTATAGTTGAAGAGGTAATGGCCCCTAAACTATGTTCTGGGATGAAAGTTACAGCTTCAGTGAAATCCGTTTGCAAATCGGAGTGATAGATTAGAACCGAGAGCCAACGGTAAGTTTTCTATGTTAAACCATTACACCATTGAAAAACTGGTTACGTTTGCAATCGAAAGAAAAATGACAATAGTTGAAGAGGTAATGGCCCCTAAACTATGTTCTGGGATGAAAGTTACAGCTTCAGTGAAATCCGTTTGCAAATCGGAGTGATAGATTAGAATCGAGAGCCAACGGTAAGTTTTCTATGTTAAACCATTACACCATTGAAAAACTGGTTACGTTTGCAATCGAAAGAAAAATGACTATAGTTGAAGAGGTAATGGCCCCTAAACTATGTTCTGGGATGAAAGTTACAGCTTCAGTGAAATCCGTTTGCAAATCGGAGTGATAGATTAGAATCGAGAGCCAACGGTAAGTTTTCTATGTTAAACCATTACACCATTGAAAAACTGGTTACGTTTGCAATCGAAAGAAAAATGACTATAGTTGAAGAGGTAATGGCCCCTAAACTATGTTCTGGGATGAAAGTTACAGCTTCAGTGAAATCCGTTTGCAAATCGGAGTGATAGATTAGAATCGAGAGCCAACGGTAAGTTTTCTATGTTAAACCATTACACCATTGAAAAACTGGTTACGTTTGCAATCGAAAGAAAAATGACTATAGTTGAAGAGGTAATGGCCCCTAAACTATGTTCTGGGATGAAAGTTACAGCTTCAGTGAAATCCGTTTGCAAATCGGAGTGATAGATTAGAATCGAGAGCCAACGGTAAGTTTTCTATGTTAAACCATTACACCATTGAAAAACTGGTTACGTTTGCAATCGAAAGAAAAATGACTATAGTTGAAGAGGTAATGGCCCCTAAACTATGTTCTGGGATGAAAGTTACAGCTTCAGTGAAATCCGTTTGCAAATCGGAGTGATAGATTAGAATCGAGAGCCAACGGTAAGTTTTCTATGTTAAACCATTACACCATTGAAAAACTGGTTACGTTTGCAATCGAAAGAAAAATGACTATAGTTGAAGAGGTAATGGCCCCTAAACTATGTTCTGGGATGAAAGTTACAGCTTCAGTGAAATCCGTTTGCAAATCGGAGTGATAGATTAGAATCGAGAGCCAACGGTAAGTTTTCTATGTTAAACCATTACACCATTGAAAAACTGGTTACGTTTGCAATCGAAAGAAAAATGACAATAGTTGAAGAGGTAATGGCCCCTAAACTATGTTCTGGGATGAAAGTTACAGCTTCAGTGAAATCCGTTTGCAAATCGGAGTGATAGATTAGAATCGAGAGCCAACGGTAAGTTTTCTATGTTAAACCATTACACCATTGAAAAACTGGTTACGTTTGCAATCGAAAGAAAAATGACTATAGTTGAAGAGGTAATGGCCCCTAAACTATGTTCTGGGATGAAAGTTACAGCTTCAGTGAAATCCGTTTGCAAATCGGAGTGATAGATTAGAATCGAGAGCCAACGGTAAGTTTTCTATGTTAAACCATTACACCATTGAAAAACTGGTTACGTTTGCAATCGAAAGAAAAATGACTATAGTTGAAGAGGTAATGGCCCCTAAACTATGTTCTGGGATGAAAGTTACAGCTTCAGTGAAATCCGTTTGCAAATCGGAGTGATAGATTAGAATCGAGAGCCAACGGTAAGTTTTCTATGTTAAACCATTACACCATTGAAAAACTGGTTACGTTTGCAATCGAAAGAAAAATGACTATAGTTGAAGAGGTAATGGCCCCTAAACTATGTTCTGGGATGAAAGTTACAGCTTCAGTGAAATCCGTTTGCAAATCGGAGTGATAGATTAGAATCGAGAGCCAACGGTAAGTTTTCTATGTTAAACCATTACACCATTGAAAAACTGGTTACGTTTGCAATCGAAAGAAAAATGACAATAGTTGAAGAGGTAATGGCCCCTAAACTATGTTCTGGGATGAAAGTTACAGCTTCAGTGAAATCCGTTTGCAAATCGGAGTGATAGATTAGAATCGAGAGCCAACGGTAAGTTTTCTATGTTAAACCATTACACCATTGAAAAACTGGTTACGTTTGCAATCGAAAGAAAAATGACTATAGTTGAAGAGGTAATGGCCCCTAAACTATGTTCTGGGATGAAAGTTACAGCTTCAGTGAAATCCGTTTGCAAATCGGAGTGATAGATTAGAATCGAGAGCCAACGGTAAGTTTTCTATGTTAAACCATTACACCATTGAAAAACTGGTTACGTTTGCAATCGAAAGAAAAATGACTATAGTTGAAGAGGTAATGGCCCCTAAACTATGTTCTGGGATGAAAGTTACAGCTTCAGTGAAATCCGTTTGCAAATCGGAGTGATAGATTAGAATCGAGAGCCAACGGTAAGTTTTCTATGTTAAACCATTACACCATTGAAAAACTGGTTACGTTTGCAATCGAAAGAAAAATGACTATAGTTGAAGAGGTAATGGCCCCTAAACTATGTTCTGGGATGAAAGTTACAGCTTCAGTGAAATCCGTTTGCAAATCGGAGTGATAGATTAGAATCGAGAGCCAACGGTAAGTTTTCTATGTTAAACCATTACACCATTGAAAAACTGGTTACGTTTGCAATCGAAAGAAAAATGACTATAGTTGAAGAGGTAATGGCCCCTAAACTATGTTCTGGGATGAAAGTTACAGCTTCAGTGAAATCCGTTTGCAAATCGGAGTGATAGATTAGAATCGAGAGCCAACGGTAAGTTTTCTATGTTAAACCATTACACCATTGAAAAACTGGTTACGTTTGCAATCGAAAGAAAAATGACTATAGTTGAAGAGGTAATGGCCCCTAAACTATGTTCTGGGATGAAAGTTACAGCTTCAGTGAAATCCGTTTGCAAATCGGAGTGATAGATTAGAATCGAGAGCCAACGGTAAGTTTTCTATGTTAAACCATTACACCATTGAAAAACTGGTTACGTTTGCAATCGAAAGAAAAATGACTATAGTTGAAGAGGTAATGGCCCCTAAACTATGTTCTGGGATGAAAGTTACAGCTTCAGTGAAATCCGTTTGCAAATCGGAGTGATAGATTAGAATCGAGAGCCAACGGTAAGTTTTCTATGTTAAACCATTACACCATTGAAAAACTGGTTACGTTTGCAATCGAAAGAAAAATGACTATAGTTGAAGAGGTAATGGCCCCTAAACTATGTTCTGGGATGAAAGTTACAGCTTCAGTGAAATCCGTTTGCAAATCGGAGTGATAGATTAGAATCGAGAGCCAACGGTAAGTTTTCTATGTTAAACCATTACACCATTGAAAAACTGGTTACGTTTGCAATCGAAAGAAAAATGACTATAGTTGAAGAGGTAATGGCCCCTAAACTATGTTCTGGGATGAAAGTTACAGCTTCAGTGAAATCCGTTTGCAAATCGGAGTGATAGATTAGAATCGAGAGCCAACGGTAAGTTTTCTATGTTAAACCATTACACCATTGAAAAACTGGTTACGTTTGCAATCGAAAGAAAAATGACAATAGTTGAAGAGGTAATGGCCCCTAAACTATGTTCTGGGATGAAAGTTACAGCTTCAGTGAAATCCGTTTGCAAATCGGAGTGATAGATTAGAATCGAGAGCCAACGGTAAGTTTTCTATGTTAAACCATTACACCATTGAAAAACTGGTTACGTTTGCAATCGAAAGAAAAATGACTATAGTTGAAGAGGTAATGGCCCCTAAACTATGTTCTGGGATGAAAGTTACAGCTTCAGTGAAATCCGTTTGCAAATCGGAGTGATAGATTAGAATCGAGAGCCAACGGTAAGTTTTCTATGTTAAACCATTACACCATTGAAAAACTGGTTACGTTTGCAATCGAAAGAAAAATGACTATAGTTGAAGAGGTAATGGCCCCTAAACTATGTTCTGGGATGAAAGTTACAGCTTCAGTGAAATCCGTTTGCAAATCGGAGTGATAGATTAGAATCGAGAGCCAACGGTAAGTTTTCTATGTTAAACCATTACACCATTGAAAAACTGGTTACGTTTGCAATCGAAAGAAAAATGACAATAGTTGAAGAGGTAATGGCCCCTAAACTATGTTCTGGGATGAAAGTTACAGCTTCAGTGAAATCCGTTTGCAAATCGGAGTGATAGATTAGAATCGAGAGCCAACGGTAAGTTTTCTATGTTAAACCATTACACCATTGAAAAACTGGTTACGTTTGCAATCGAAAGAAAAATGACTATAGTTGAAGAGGTAATGGCCCCTAAACTATGTTCTGGGATGAAAGTTACAGCTTCAGTGAAATCCGTTTGCAAATCGGAGTGATAGATTAGAATCGAGAGCCAACGGTAAGTTTTCTATGTTAAACCATTACACCATTGAAAAACTGGTTACGTTTGCAATCGAAAGAAAAATGACTATAGTTGAAGAGGTAATGGCCCCTAAACTATGTTCTGGGATGAAAGTTACAGCTTCAGTGAAATCCGTTTGCAAATCGGAGTGATAGATTAGAATCGAGAGCCAACGGTAAGTTTTCTATGTTAAACCATTACACCATTGAAAAACTGGTTACGTTTGCAATCGAAAGAAAAATGACAATAGTTGAAGAGGTAATGGCCCCTAAACTATGTTCTGGGATGAAAGTTACAGCTTCAGTGAAATCCGTTTGCAAATCGGAGTGATAGATTAGAATCGAGAGCCAACGGTAAGTTTTCTATGTTAAACCATTACACCATTGAAAAACTGGTTACGTTTGCAATCGAAAGAAAAATGACTATAGTTGAAGAGGTAATGGCCCCTAAACTATGTTCTGGGATGAAAGTTACAGCTTCAGTGAAATCCGTTTGCAAATCGGAGTGATAGATTAGAATCGAGAGCCAACGGTAAGTTTTCTATGTTAAACCATTACACCATTGAAAAACTGGTTACGTTTGCAATCGAAAGAAAAATGACAATAGTTGAAGAGGTAATGGCCCCTAAACTATGTTCTGGGATGAAAGTTACAGCTTCAGTGAAATCCGTTTGCAAATCGGAGTGATAGATTAGAATCGAGAGCCAACGGTAAGTTTTCTATGTTAAACCATTACACCATTGAAAAACTGGTTACGTTTGCAATCGAAAGAAAAATGACTATAGTTGAAGAGGTAATGGCCCCTAAACTATGTTCTGGGATGAAAGTTACAGCTTCAGTGAAATCCGTTTGCAAATCGGAGTGATAGATTAGAATCGAGAGCCAACGGTAAGTTTTCTATGTTAAACCATTACACCATTGAAAAACTGGTTACGTTTGCAATCGAAAGAAAAATGACTATAGTTGAAGAGGTAATGGCCCCTAAACTATGTTCTGGGATGAAAGTTACAGCTTCAGTGAAATCCGTTTGCAAATCGGAGTGATAGATTAGAATCGAGAGCCAACGGTAAGTTTTCTATGTTAAACCATTACACCATTGAAAAACTGGTTACGTTTGCAATCGAAAGAAAAATGACTATAGTTGAAGAGGTAATGGCCCCTAAACTATGTTCTGGGATGAAAGTTACAGCTTCAGTGAAATCCGTTTCCAAATCGGAGTGATAGATTAGAATCGAGAGCCAACGGTAAGTTTTCTATGTTAAACCATTACACCATTGAAAAACTGGTTACGTTTGCAATCGAAAGAAAAATGACTATAGTTGAAGAGGTAATGGCCCCTAAACTATGTTCTGGGATGAAAGTTACAGCTTCAGTGAAATCCGTTTGCAAATCGGAGTGATAGATTAGAATCGAGAGCCAACGGTAAGTTTTCTATGTTAAACCATTACACCATTGAAAAACTGGTTACGTTTGCAATCGAAAGAAAAATGACTATAGTTGAAGAGGTAATGGCCCCTAAACTATGTTCTGGGATGAAAGTTACAGCTTCAGTGAAATCCGTTTGCAAATCGGAGTGATAGATTAGAATCGAGAGCCAACGGTAAGTTTTCTATGTTAAACCATTACACCATTGAAAAACTGGTTACGTTTGCAATCGAAAGAAAAATGACTATAGTTGAAGAGGTAATGGCCCCTAAACTATGTTCTGGATGAAAGTTACAGCTTCAGTGAAATCCGTTTGCAAATCGGAGTGATAGATTAGAATCGAGAGCCAACGGTAAGTTTTCTATGTTAAACCATTACACCATTGAAAAACTGGTTACGTTTGCAATCGAAAGAAAAATGACAATAGTTGAAGAGGTAATGGCCCCTAAACTATGTTCTGGGATGAAAGTTACAGCTTCAGTGAAATCCGTTTGCAAATCGGAGTGATAGATTAGAATCGAGAGCCAACGGTAAGTTTTCTATGTTAAACCATTACACCATTGAAAAACTGGTTACGTTTGCAATCGAAAGAAAAATGACTATAGTTGAAGAGGTAATGGCCCCTAAACTATGTTCTGGGATGAAAGTTACAGCTTCAGTGAAATCCGTTTGCAAATCGGAGTGATAGATTAGAATCGAGAGCCAACGGTAAGTTTTCTATGTTAAACCATTACACCATTGAAAAAACTGGTTACGTTTGCAATCGAAAGAAAAATGACTATAGTTGAAGAGGTAATGGCCCCTAAACTATGTTCTGGGATGAAAGTTACAGCTTCAGTGAAATCCGTTTGCAAATCGGAGTGATAGATTAGAATCGAGAGCCAACGGTAAGTTTTCTATGTTAAACCATTACACCATTGAAAAACTGGTTACGTTTGCAATCGAAAGAAAAATGACTATAGTTGAAGAGGTAATGGCCCCTAAACTATGTTCTGGGATGAAAGTTACAGCTTCAGTGAAATCCGTTTGCAAATCGGAGTGATAGATTAGAATCGAGAGCCAACGGTAAGTTTTCTATGTTAAACCATTACACCATTGAAAAACTGGTTACGTTTGCAATCGAAAGAAAAATGACTATAGTTGAAGAGGTAATGGCCCCTAAACTATGTTCTGGGATGAAAGTTACAGCTTCAGTGAAATCCGTTTGCAAATCGGAGTGATAGATTAGAATCGAGAGCCAACGGTAAGTTTTCTATGTTAAACCATTACACCATTGAAAAACTGGTTACGTTTGCAATCGAAAGAAAAATGACTATAGTTGAAGAGGTAATGGCCCCTAAACTATGTTCTGGGATGAAAGTTACAGCTTCAGTGAAATCCGTTTGCAAATCGGAGTGATAGATTAGAATCGAGAGCCAACGGTAAGTTTTCTATGTTAAACCATTACACCATTGAAAAACTGGTTACGTTTGCAATCGAAAGAAAAATGACTATAGTTGAAGAGGTAATGGCCCCTAAACTATGTTCTGGGATGAAAGTTACAGCTTCAGTGAAATCCGTTTGCAAATCGGAGTGATAGATTAGAATCGAGAGCCAACGGTAAGTTTTCTATGTTAAACCATTACACCATTGAAAAACTGGTTACGTTTGCAATCGAAAGAAAAATGACTATAGTTGAAGAGGTAATGGCCCCTAAACTATGTTCTGGGATGAAAGTTACAGCTTCAGTGAAATCCGTTTGCAAATCGGAGTGATAGATTAGAATCGAGAGCCAACGGTAAGTTTTCTATGTTAAACCATTACACCATTGAAAAACTGGTTACGTTTGCAATCGAAAGAAAAATGACAATAGTTGAAGAGGTAATGGCCCCTAAACTATGTTCTGGATGAAAGTTACAGCTTCAGTGAAATCCGTTTGCAAATCGGAGTGATAGATTAGAATCGAGAGCCAACGGTAAGTTTTCTATGTTAAACCATTACACCATTGAAAAACTGGTTACGTTTGCAATCGAAAGAAAAATGACTATAGTTGAAGAGGTAATGGCCCCTAAACTATGTTCTGGGATGAAAGTTACAGCTTCAGTGAAATCCGTTTGCAAATCGGAGTGATAGATTAGAATCGAGAGCCAACGGTAAGTTTTCTATGTTAAACCATTACACCATTGAAAAACTGGTTACGTTTGCAATCGAAAGAAAAATGACTATAGTTGAAGAGGTAATGGCCCCTAAACTATGTTCTGGGATGAAAGTTACAGCTTCAGTGAAATCCGTTTGCAAATCGGAGTGATAGATTAGAATCGAGAGCCAACGGTAAGTTTTCTATGTTAAACCATTACACCATTGAAAAACTGGTTACGTTTGCAATCGAAAGAAAAATGACTATAGTTGAAGAGGTAATGGCCCCTAAACTATGTTCTGGGATGAAAGTTACAGCTTCAGTGAAATCCGTTGCAAATCGGAGTGATAGATTAGAATCGAGAGCCAACGGTAAGTTTTCTATGTTAAACCCATTACACCATTGAAAAACTGTTACGTTTGCAATCGAAAGAAAAATGACAATAGTTGAAGAGGTAATGGCCCCTAAACTATGTTCTGGGATGAAAGTTACAGCTTCAGTGAAATCCGTTTGCAAATCGGAGTGATAGATTAGAATCGAGAGCCAACGGTAAGTTTTCTATGTTAAACCATTACACCATTGAAAAACTGGTTACGTTTGCAATCGAAAGAAAAATGACTATAGTTGAAGAGGTAATGGCCCCTAAACTATGTTCTGGGATGAAAGTTACAGCTTCAGTGAAATCCGTTTGCAAATCGGAGTGATAGATTAGAATCGAGAGCCAACGGTAAGTTTTCTATGTTAAACCATTACACCATTGAAAAACTGGTTACGTTTGCAATCGAAAGAAAAATGACTATAGTTGAAGAGGTAATGGCCCCTAAACTATGTTCTGGATGAAAGTTACAGCTTCAGTGAAATCCGTTTGCAAATCGGAGTGATAGATTAGAATCGAGAGCCAACGGTAAGTTTTCTATGTTAAACCATTACACCATTGAAAAACTGGTTACGTTTGCAATCGAAAGAAAAATGACTATAGTTGAAGAGGTAATGGCCCCTAAACTATGTTCTGGGATGAAAGTTACAGCTTCAGTGAAATCCGTTTGCAAATCGGAGTGATAGATTAGAATCGAGAGCCAACGGTAAGTTTTCTATGTTAAACCATTACACCATTGAAAAACTGGTTACGTTTGCAATCGAAAGAAAAATGACTATAGTTGAAGAGGTAATGGCCCTAAACTATGTTCTGGGATGAAAGTTACAGCTTCAGTGAAATCCGTTTGCAAATCGGAGTGATAGATTAGAATCGAGAGCCAACGGTAAGTTTTCTATGTTAAACCATTACACCATTGAAAAACTGGTTACGTTTGCAATCGAAAGAAAAATGACTATAGTTGAAGAGGTAATGGCCCCTAAACTATGTTCTGGGATGAAAGTTACAGCTTCAGTGAAATCCGTTTGCAAATCGGAGTGATAGATTAGAATCGAGAGCCAACGGTAAGTTTTCTATGTTAAACCATTACACCATTGAAAAACTGGTTACGTTTGCAATCGAAAGAAAAATGACAATAGTTGAAGAGGTAATGGCCCCTAAACTATGTTCTGGGATGAAAGTTACAGCTTCAGTGAAATCCGTTTGCAAATCGGAGTGATAGATTAGAATCGAGAGCCAACGGTAAGTTTTCTATGTTAAACCATTACACCATTGAAAAACTGGTTACGTTTGCAATCGAAAGAAAAATGACTATAGTTGAAGAGGTAATGGCCCCTAAACTATGTTCTGGGATGAAAGTTACAGCTTCAGTGAAATCCGTTTGCAAATCGGAGTGATAGATTAGAATCGAGAGCCAACGGTAAGTTTTCTATGTTAAACCATTACACCATTGAAAAACTGGTTACGTTTGCAATCGAAAGAAAAATGACTATAGTTGAAGAGGTAATGGCCCCTAAACTATGTTCTGGGATGAAAGTTACAGCTTCAGTGAAATCCGTTTGCAAATCGGAGTGATAGATTAGAATCGAGAGCCAACGGTAAGTTTTCTATGTTAAACCATTACACCATTGAAAAACTGGTTACGTTTGCAATCGAAAGAAAAATGACTATAGTTGAAGAGGTAATGGCCCCTAAACTATGTTCTGGGATGAAAGTTACAGCTTCAGTGAAATCCGTTTGCAAATCGGAGTGATAGATTAGAATCGAGAGCCAACGGTAAGTTTTCTATGTTAAACCATTACACCATTGAAAAACTGGTTACGTTTGCAATCGAAAGAAAAATGACGGGGGCGCTAGTGAGGCGCTGCAGGGTGAAGACGTGTCCCCTGTGAGCTCCTGCTTTCCAGCCAGACTGTGACTCTCATAGAAGACTGATTGGGGCATGAAGCACCTTCCCTGAAAGAGCTGCACCCCAGCAATGAGCAAATCCTCCCAGCAATACCCTCTGAGAAACCGTGAGACCGTGAGACCTCTTCATTCCCCTCTTAAGTTCAGGAGGAACTTTTCAAAGATGGCCGCCCAGGCCCAACGTGGATCCCCACCACCGCCGCATCCAGCTACCTCGCCAGACCAGAGACCCATGAGCGAGGCCACCCAGGCCTTCAGCAGCCAGGAACCCCCCAGGCAGACATCTTCGCCAGCGTCGCCAACTTCGGGCCTCGCCATTACAGGTATGTCAGCGGAGGAACTGTTGGCGCTAATGCAGCAAATGTTCCGTACGGAACTCCGTGTTGCCGTTACGGAATTGACTCAGCAAATTACGGAAATTGGCCAAAGGGTCAATACGTTGGAGACTCAGGCAGATGAGTTTGTGGGGGCACTTAATGCTGATAGAGCTGTCATAGATGATCACGATGATCGCTTAGATGCCCATGAAGCTAAACTCGAGGACTTGGAGAACCGAAGCAGGCGAGCGAATATCCGCATACGAGGCCTTCCTGAGTCTTGTCCTGATTTTGAGGTGGTGGCAACCAAGCTGTTTGAAACTTTAATCCCACCAGAAGATGCACCAGCATTGCGGATAGTGCGTATACATCGGGCAATAGCTAAGCCCCGCAATCCGGATTTGCCAAGAGATATTATTGCTAAACTCTCTGCGGAGGACTTCCGCGATAAGATCTTACTAGCTGCACGTGACATTGATCATTTGCCCGGAGTACCTGCTTCTGTGCAATTATATGCTGACTTAGCCCCATCTACTATTGCAAAGAGAAGGGATATGCGACCCTATACACTGGCTCTACAAAAGAAAGGTATTAGATACAAATGGGGGTTTCCCTTTCTCCTCTCATTC
Organism: Hyperolius riggenbachi; assembly: GCF_040937935.1. NCBI lineage: Eukaryota > Metazoa > Chordata > Amphibia > Anura > Hyperoliidae > Hyperolius > Hyperolius riggenbachi. Next base: position 26,434 of record NW_027152588.1, read on the forward strand.
AAGCTTGGCGGCAAGCTTTATAATTGCAAAACTCCACCGGAAGCAGCGGCAGCACTAAATGAGGCAAATATCCCATACACTCTGCCTCCACCTTTAACTCAAGCCCCTAAAGATCAGAGGCCACGGAGACCAACTAAGACCTGGAACACTGCAGGAGGATCAAGATTCCGTCCAAGAGCTCTTGCCATTGAGATGGGACAGCCAACCTGAAGGGCAACATTTTAACATTATAGACTCCCCTCATTAAGGTCTGGTTATTCAGTCTTACTTTGTGCCTGAGGGATGGAGGTCCACTTTATGATGATGGATCTCCCTACAACCCCTTCGGTCCCTGACGTACCCACCTCAGGGTGGTTTCATGTTTTGAAGTGGTACGGGCCCCTTTATGATGTTGGGTCCACCACGGAATCTTTACCATGGGATACCAGAATCGGCTCCCTTATGATGCTGAGCCCACTCTCCTGAAGAGTGGGATCTCCTCTCTGGAACTGGTCGCCCTGAGCGGGTATAGGACATTATATGTTTATGGCTTTTATATCGGTTTATCTTTATGTTCCTTATATGCTTTTAATGTGATATATGCTTTGCAATTGAGTGTTAGTTCTTAGTGCTCTATGCTAATACTAAGCTTAATAGGAAGTTTTGTAAATGTTATGAGTCAAGTAACTCTTAAGAAATATATAGCAACCATTTTGCTCCCCCAAGCAGTCCTTCATTAGCATTTCCCTTTTTTAAGCTATCTCAGGGTCTGGCTTTGGAAATCATAGTTGTCCCCCCTTTACGGATGCTAGTGGGAGAGCCTAGCCCCCTGATTTGGGCTCTCTCGCTCGCATTCATTCTGCACCATTGTGCAGCGTATCCTGTTCAGTATTCATCTAATTTAGATAAAAGAGTTCTGGACCCACCTGGTGAGAAGGGTCTGCCACACGTTTTCCTACCTCCATATAAACCACTTTGTAATAACACACAGGGGGGTCCTGTTCCCCCGGGCACCGAGATCATGCACCCTAGTTATCATCTACTAGTCATATGGCTACCAGACCACTCAACGTAGTATCACATAATGTCAGGGGACTTAATTCCCCACAAAAGAGGCAAAAGGCTTTCACCTTCTACACAAAATCCTCTCCTGATATACTGGCAATACAGGAAACTCATTTCTCTAATAAATCGTCTCCAAAATTTTTCCATAAAAATTATACCCGGGTATTCATGTCCAGCTACCATAAAAAACAAAGAGGAGTGGCTACATTTTTGGCTAACTCCTTTCCTTTAGAAGTCTCTACTCATCTTTCCGATGACCAAGGGACTTATAATATTATACTAGGTAAACTCCAGACCGGAGTTCTCTGCATAGTCAATGTTTATGCCCCCCCAAACATGGTCAGGGAAACCATAAATAAGATCTCTGAGATTCTACTAGATTTGAAATTTGATTCCCTGATCTGGTTGGGAGACTTTAACTTAGCCCCTAACGATAGCTTAGATAAGACCATTCCTGCCCGCCCCTCTGACGCCAAGAAAAATAGAGACTACTTTGACAACTTACTAAAACAACACTCGTTAGTGGATTCCTGGCGGGAGTATAATGGTGGTAGGAGGGGTTACTCATACTATTCTGCTCCTCACAACTCTTATTCCAGAATCGACTTGATCCTGATATCCTCCAGCTGCGTCCCTAATATGGCCTACTCAAGGCACCTGATGTGCTCCTGGTCTGATCATGATCCAATAATGACCTCTATGACCTCCCTAATTCCAAAGACCCAAAGGGCCCCGTGGAGGCTTAATGAAACTCTCTTATATAATCCTGAGGTGTGTGGCAAGATTGATGAAGCCTTGGATGCCTATTTTGCGATAAATGATATCCCAGAGACCACTCCTGCAATTTGTTGGATGGCACATAAGGCAGTAATACGAGGGCATTTCATCAAAATTGCCGCCAAACATAAAAGGGAAAGAGGGATTGTGATTTCAAATTTAGAGTACAAAATTGCTACGCTACATAATCTTAACCAAAACAACCCCTCGAGGTATCTTAGCAAACAAATTTACGACCTGAATACGCAGCTGGAGGCGATTTTGAATCGGGAGAGTGAAAAGGCCCTTAGCTGGACCAATGCTAAAGCTTACGATCAGATTAACAAGCCTAACAGATGGTTAGCCCAGAAATTAAGAGCCCAACAGACAGTCAACAGAATAACAAAAATTAGGGACCCCAACAATAAAATAACCTCTAACCCTGATAAAATCTACGAGACCTTTTTGAAATATTACCAACAGCTATACAAAGATAACGACCCAGATTGTGCCCCTGAGGAGAAAGTGAAATTCTTAGACCATACAATCCATAAAACAATATCCCCACTAACTCTCACACAACTTAATCAGAACATTACAGCAGAGGAACTGAGACAGGCCATTAAAAAAACTAAAAACGCTAAATCCCCGGGTCCAGATGGTCTAACAGCATTATATTACAAAAAATTTGAACATACCTTAACTCCGTATATGCTTAAATTTTTCAATACTATACTGAAGGGCCATGCCCCTCCTCAAGAATTTCTGGCCTCTTCAATCGTCACGATTCCAAAACCCCAACGAGATCCCCTTCTGGCGAAAAATTATCGACCTATCTCACTATTAGGGGTAGATTATAAATTGTTCACGGCTATCCTAGCCTCCAGGCTTAACAATATCCTACCTGCCCTGGTACACCGCGACCAGGTGGGGTTTATTCCCTTCAGGCAGGCCTCGGACAACATACGTAAAATTGTAGATATACAGCACTTCTCCAGTAGGTCTTCTTCATGTCTGGCTGTTTTGGCCTTGGACATGGAGAAGGCCTTTGATCTCATCAAATGGCCCTACATGATTTCGGTTCTTCAGAAGTTTGGCTTTAGTGGCAATTATCTTAATGCGATCAGAGCACTCTATTCATCTCCTACTGCTTCTCTCAAAATGCCGGCGGTCAGCAGGGTGTCGTTCCCAATTCAGAGGGGCACGAGGCAGGGGTGCCCTCTATCACCTGCAATTTTTGCTCTAATGATAGAACCCCTTGCCGAGATGATCCGTAGAACTCCTGATATCCAGGGAGTCACCATAGGTAAACGAGAGTACAAATTATCTTTGTTTGCGGACGACATCTTGCTGACTTTATATTCACCTAAGACCTCTATTCCGGCCTTGTTGAAAGTTATAGATGAATTTTCCCTTTTCTCAGGTTTTAAATTAAATCTGGACAAATCGGAATTGATGTTGTCCAACACCCCTACTAAAGTTGGACAAAATTTGGCCCAATCTTTTGGCCTACAATACCAACCTAGATATTTAAAGTACCTAGGTATAAATTTAACTATTGATCCGTCCAAATTATACGATCAGAATTACCCCTCAATGATCAGGAAATTGACCAATGACCTAGATATATGGAACAATTACCCCATTTCTCTTCTCGGAAGGGTTACCTCAGTTAGGATGACACTGTTGCCACGTATCCTTTATTTATTTAGAGTTTTGCCTATCTCAGTTAAAAAGGGCACACTGGGTCGTCTCCAGAGACAAATACAACAATTTATCTGGCGAAAGCGCAAGGCACGTATAAAATATGCAACCCTGGCGAGACCTAGAGACATGGGAGGCCTGAATGCTCCGATCATTTTAAATTACTATTATGCAGCTCAGATAGCGCAATTGGCAATGGCAAATTCAAAATTTAATGTTCCCTTATGGGTAGAGATGGAGTCGGAGCTCCTAGGTCCTTCCTCTCTCACAGGTTTGATGTGGTCTAGATCAATTCATACTAATGCTATAAGAAAAAAAGCACCAGTTGCTGCTCACTCTTTAGGGCTATGGTCACGCCTGAGATTTCCACATTCCCTACAGTCCCCAACCTCATGTCTGACAAATATATTCAAAAACCCGGAATTTCCAAAGGGTCTCCAAACTCAAAACTTCAAATGGTGGATTAAGAAAGGATATCTCACCTTAGGTAAATTTATGTCCCACTTTAAATTGGCCTCACCGGCACAATTTGGCAAAGATAACAATGTCCCGTTTGAAGAACTAAATAATATGTCTCTAATATTTAAATTTCTACAAACGCTGGACAGAGGCAGTGAGATCCTAATCTATACCTCCTTTGAGGCTAAGTGCAAAAATGGTGCCTTGGATAAGGGCCTCATTTCTGACCTATATACGACTATTTGCCATACCAATCTTATTCCTAAACTGAAGGTACATGAGATGTGGGAGCGAGAGTGCAATATTTCCCTCTCGGAGGAAAGATGGGCCCATTGTTGTTCTATTCTTACGAGAGGATCACTATTCTTCTCATCAATTGAAACCTCCCTAAAACTATTCCATAGAACCTACTTTACTCCTTCTAAATTGCACCAATTTTTCCCTGATACATCTAACCTTTGTTTCAGGCATTGCCACCAGAAAGGAGATCTATGGCACGTTTGGTGGGATTGCCCAATAGTACAACACTACTGGAAGGCAATTTGGAATAAATTGTGTCTAATGCTAGGCAAACAGATCCCCCTAGACCCGTCTGTTGCCCTCTTAGGAAACAGGCCCAAGTCTGTGTTACACCCTACTCATAAACTAATACAGTTTGTGATGGCGCAAGCCAAGAGACACATTGCCTCTCATTGGAAACAACCCCTCTTGTCTGTGGATGATATGTTTAGAGACCTCAATAAGACGATGCTATCTGAACATATCAGAGCCAAGGTTTTTGATAGGTTAGAAAATTTCTTTAAAATCTGGGACCCATGGATATTGCATCAAGACAACGTTGGGCTGAGCTATACCTTACATACATTTTAGTTCCCCTGACTCCATTTGTCTCTTAGATATTACGAGTAGATTTTGGTGGCCTGGGGTGGGAGTGGTTCCCCTCCCCTACGTAATTGAATATGGAGGTAAATTCTGAATAAAAGCATTTTTCTCACCATTCTGCCCCTTATTCCCTTGCTCCCAGCTCTTCCCTCCCTATCCGTGGGCTTGATCCATTGGCATGCTGTGGCTCTGTCCACTCATGGATCATCCCCTATACCCTCCCATGCCCCTTTCCATCCCTTTTTTCCCTTTCCTCCTTTCCTTGCCTTTCCCGTTACCCCCCATATCCCCTACTCTGAGCAATTAGAATGCTACGGTTACTTTATTTCATATTATATCAGAGTTTACGATATAATAACCGTGATGTTTTATAGTACCTATTTGAATGTTTTAATTTGCATTACCCCTTGCGTGGGGATATCTTGTTATTCTTGTATGTATACGTTTTATTCTCAATAAAAACCCTTGAAACGAAAGAAAAATGACTATAGTTGAAGAGGTAATGGCCCCTAAACTATGTTCTGGGATGAAAGTTACAGCTTCAGTGAAATCCGTTTGCAAATCGGAGTGATAGATTAGAATCGAGAGCCAACGGTAAGTTTTCTATGTTAAACCATTACACCATTGAAAAACTGGTTACGTTTGCAATCGAAAGAAAAATGACTATAGTTGAAGAGGTAATGGCCCCTAAACTATGTTCTGGGATGAAAGTTACAGCTTCAGTGAAATCCGTTTGCAAATCGGAGTGATAGATTAGAATCGAGAGCCAACGGTAAGTTTTCTATGTTAAACCATTACACCATTGAAAAACTGGTTACGTTTGCAATCGAAAGAAAAATGACTATAGTTGAAGAGGTAATGGCCCCTAAACTATGTTCTGGGATGAAAGTTACAGCTTCAGTGAAATCCGTTTGCAAATCGGAGTGATAGATTAGAATCGAGAGCCAACGGTAAGTTTTCTATGTTAAACCATTACACCATTGAAAAACTGGTTACGTTTGCAATCGAAAGAAAAATGACTATAGTTGAAGAGGTAATGGCCCCTAAACTATGTTCTGGGATGAAAGTTACAGCTTCAGTGAAATCCGTTTGCAAATCGGAGTGATAGATTAGAATCGAGAGCCAACGGTAAGTTTTCTATGTTAAACCATTACACCATTGAAAAACTGGTTACGTTTGCAATCGAAAGAAAAATGACTATAGTTGAAGAGGTAATGGCCCCTAAACTATGTTCTGGGATGAAAGTTACAGCTTCAGTGAAATCCGTTTGCAAATCGGAGTGATAGATTAGAATCGAGAGCCAACGGTAAGTTTTCTATGTTAAACCATTACACCATTGAAAAACTGGTTACGTTTGCAATCGAAAGAAAAATGACAATAGTTGAAGAGGTAATGGCCCCTAAACTATGTTCTGGGATAAAAGTTACAGCTTCAGTGAAATCCGTTTGCAAATCGGAGTGATAGATTAGAATCGAGAGCCAACGGTAAGTTTTCTATGTTAAACCATTACACCATTGAAAAACTGGTTACGTTTGCAATCGAAAGAAAAATGACTATAGTTGAAGAGGTAATGGCCCCTAAACTATGTTCTGGGATGAAAGTTACAGCTTCAGTGAAATCCGTTTGCAAATCGGAGTGATAGATTAGAATCGAGAGCCAACGGTAAGTTTTCTATGTTAAACCATTACACCATTGAAAAACTGGTTACGTTTGCAATCGAAAGAAAAATGACTATAGTTGAAGAGGTAATGGCCCCTAAACTATGTTCTGGGATGAAAGTTACAGCTTCAGTGAAATCCGTTTGCAAATCGGAGTGATAGATTAGAATCGAGAGCCAACGGTAAGTTTTCTATGTTAAACCATTACACCATTGAAAAACTGGTTACGTTTGCAATCGAAAGAAAAATGACTATAGTTGAAGAGGTAATGGCCCCTAAACTATGTTCTGGGATGAAAGTTACAGCTTCAGTGAAATCCGTTTGCAAATCGGAGTGATAGATTAGAATCGAGAGCCAACGGTAAGTTTTCTATGTTAAACCATTACACCATTGAAAAACTGGTTACGTTTGCAATCGAAAGAAAAATGACAATAGTTGAAGAGGTAATGGCCCCTAAACTATGTTCTGGGATGAAAGTTACAGCTTCAGTGAAATCCGTTTGCAAATCGGAGTGATAGATTAGAATCGAGAGCCAACGGTAAGTTTTCTATGTTAAACCATTACACCATTGAAAAACTGGTTACGTTTGCAATCGAAAGAAAAATGACTATAGTTGAAGAGGTAATGGCCCCTAAACTATGTTCTGGGATGAAAGTTACAGCTTCAGTGAAATCCGTTTGCAAATCGGAGTGATAGATTAGAATCGAGAGCCAACGGTAAGTTTTCTATGTTAAACCATTACACCATTGAAAAACTGGTTACGTTTGCAATCGAAAGAAAAATGACTATAGTTGAAGAGGTAATGGCCCCTAAACTATGTTCTGGGATGAAAGTTACAGCTTCAGTGAAATCCGTTTGCAAATCGGAGTGATAGATTAGAATCGAGAGCCAACGGTAAGTTTTCTATGTTAAACCATTACACCATTGAAAAACTGGTTACGTTTGCAATCGAAAGAAAAATGACTATAGTTGAAGAGGTAATGGCCCCTAAACTATGTTCTGGGATGAAAGTTACAGCTTCAGTGAAATCCGTTTGCAAATCGGAGTGATAGATTAGAATCGAGAGCCAACGGTAAGTTTTCTATGTTAAACCATTACACCATTGAAAAACTGGTTACGTTTGCAATCGAAAGAAAAATGACTATAGTTGAAGAGGTAATGGCCCCTAAACTATGTTCTGGGATGAAAGTTACAGCTTCAGTGAAATCCGTTTGCAAATCGGAGTGATAGATTAGAATCGAGAGCCAACGGTAAGTTTTCTATGTTAAACCATTACACCATTGAAAAACTGGTTACGTTTGCAATCGAAAGAAAAATGACTATAGTTGAAGAGGTAATGGCCCCTAAACTATGTTCTGGGATGAAAGTTACAGCTTCAGTGAAATCCGTTTGCAAATCGGAGTGATAGATTAGAATCGAGAGCCAACGGTAAGTTTTCTATGTTAAACCATTACACCATTGAAAAACTGGTTACGTTTGCAATCGAAAGAAAAATGACTATAGTTGAAGAGGTAATGGCCCCTAAACTATGTTCTGGGATGAAAGTTACAGCTTCAGTGAAATCCGTTTGCAAATCGGAGTGATAGATTAGAATCGAGAGCCAACGGTAAGTTTTCTATGTTAAACCATTACACCATTGAAAAACTGGTTACGTTTGCAATCGAAAGAAAAATGACTATAGTTGAAGAGGTAATGGCCCCTAAACTATGTTCTGGGATGAAAGTTACAGCTTCAGTGAAATCCGTTTGCAAATCGGAGTGATAGATTAGAATCGAGAGCCAACGGTAAGTTTTCTATGTTAAACCATTACACCATTGAAAAACTGGTTACGTTTGCAATCGAAAGAAAAATGACTATAGTTGAAGAGGTAATGGCCCCTAAACTATGTTCTGGGATGAAAGTTACAGCTTCAGTGAAATCCGTTTGCAAATCGGAGTGATAGATTAGAATCGAGAGCCAACGGTAAGTTTTCTATGTTAAACCATTACACCATTGAAAAACTGGTTACGTTTGCAATCGAAAGAAAAATGACTATAGTTGAAGAGGTAATGGCCCCTAAACTATGTTCTGGGATGAAAGTTACAGCTTCAGTGAAATCCGTTTGCAAATCGGAGTGATAGATTAGAATCGAGAGCCAACGGTAAGTTTTCTATGTTAAACCATTACACCATTGAAAAACTGGTTACGTTTGCAATCGAAAGAAAAATGACTATAGTTGAAGAGGTAATGGCCCCTAAACTATGTTCTGGGATGAAAGTTACAGCTTCAGTGAAATCCGTTTGCAAATCGGAGTGATAGATTAGAATCGAGAGCCAACGGTAAGTTTTCTATGTTAAACCATTACACCATTGAAAAACTGGTTACGTTTGCAATCGAAAGAAAAATGACTATAGTTGAAGAGGTAATGGCCCCTAAACTATGTTCTGGGATGAAAGTTACAGCTTCAGTGAAATCCGTTTGCAAATCGGAGTGATAGATTAGAATCGAGAGCCAACGGTAAGTTTTCTATGTTAAACCATTACACCATTGAAAAACTGGTTACGTTTGCAATCGAAAGAAAAATGACTATAGTTGAAGAGGTAATGGCCCCTAAACTATGTTCTGGGATGAAAGTTACAGCTTCAGTGAAATCCGTTTGCAAATCGGAGTGATAGATTAGAATCGAGAGCCAACGGTAAGTTTTCTATGTTAAACCATTACACCATTGAAAAACTGGTTACGTTTGCAATCGAAAGAAAAATGACTATAGTTGAAGAGGTAATGGCCCCTAAACTATGTTCTGGGATGAAAGTTACAGCTTCAGTGAAATCCGTTTGCAAATCGGAGTGATAGATTAGAATCGAGAGCCAACGGTAAGTTTTCTATGTTAAACCATTACACCATTGAAAAACTGGTTACGTTTGCAATCGAAAGAAAAATGACTATAGTTGAAGAGGTAATGGCCCCTAAACTATGTTCTGGGATGAAAGTTACAGCTTCAGTGAAATCCGTTTGCAAATCGGAGTGATAGATTAGAATCGAGAGCCAACGGTAAGTTTTCTATGTTAAACCATTACACCATTGAAAAACTGGTTACGTTTGCAATCGAAAGAAAAATGACTATAGTTGAAGAGGTAATGGCCCCTAAACTATGTTCTGGGATGAAAGTTACAGCTTCAGTGAAATCCGTTTGCAAATCGGAGTGATAGATTAGAATCGAGAGCCAACGGTAAGTTTTCTATGTTAAACCATTACACCATTGAAAAACTGGTTACGTTTGCAATCGAAAGAAAAATGACTATAGTTGAAGAGGTAATGGCCCCTAAACTATGTTCTGGGATGAAAGTTACAGCTTCAGTGAAATCCGTTTGCAAATCGGAGTGATAGATTAGAATCGAGAGCCAACGGTAAGTTTTCTATGTTAAACCATTACACCATTGAAAAACTGGTTACGTTTGCAATCGAAAGAAAAATGACTATAGTTGAAGAGGTAATGGCCCCTAAACTATGTTCTGGGATGAAAGTTACAGCTTCAGTGAAATCCGTTTGCAAATCGGAGTGATAGATTAGAATCGAGAGCCAACGGTAAGTTTTCTATGTTAAACCATTACACCATTGAAAAACTGGTTACGTTTGCAATCGAAAGAAAAATGACTATAGTTGAAGAGGTAATGGCCCCTAAACTATGTTCTGGGATGAAAGTTACAGCTTCAGTGAAATCCGTTTGCAAATCGGAGTGATAGATTAGAATCGAGAGCCAACGGTAAGTTTTCTATGTTAAACCATTACACCATTGAAAAACTGGTTACGTTTGCAATCGAAAGAAAAATGACTATAGTTGAAGAGGTAATGGCCCCTAAACTATGTTCTGGGATGAAAGTTACAGCTTCAGTGAAATCCGTTTGCAAATCGGAGTGATAGATTAGAATCGAGAGCCAACGGTAAGTTTTCTATGTTAAACCATTACACCATTGAAAAACTGGTTACGTTTGCAATCGAAAGAAAAATGACTATAGTTGAAGAGGTAATGGCCCCTAAACTATGTTCTGGGATGAAAGTTACAGCTTCAGTGAAATCCGTTTGCAAATCGGAGTGATAGATTAGAATCGAGAGCCAACGGTAAGTTTTCTATGTTAAACCATTACACCATTGAAAAACTGGTTACGTTTGCAATCGAAAGAAAAATGACTATAGTTGAAGAGGTAATGGCCCCTAAACTATGTTCTGGGATGAAAGTTACAGCTTCAGTGAAATCCGTTTGCAAATCGGAGTGATAGATTAGAATCGAGAGCCAACGGTAAGTTTTCTATGTTAAACCATTACACCATTGAAAAACTGGTTACGTTTGCAATCGAAAGAAAAATGACTATAGTTGAAGAGGTAATGGCCCCTAAACTATGTTCTGGGATGAAAGTTACAGCTTCAGTGAAATCCGTTTGCAAATCGGAGTGATAGATTAGAATCGAGAGCCAACGGTAAGTTTTCTATGTTAAACCATTACACCATTGAAAAACTGGTTACGTTTGCAATCGAAAGAAAAATGACTATAGTTGAAGAGGTAATGGCCCCTAAACTATGTTCTGGGATGAAAGTTACAGCTTCAGTGAAATCCGTTTGCAAATCGGAGTGATAGATTAGAATCGAGAGCCAACGGTAAGTTTTCTATGTTAAACCATTACACCATTGAAAAACTGGTTACGTTTGCAATCGAAAGAAAAATGACTATAGTTGAAGAGGTAATGGCCCCTAAACTATGTTCTGGGATGAAAGTTACAGCTTCAGTGAAATCCGTTTGCAAATCGGAGTGATAGATTAGAATCGAGAGCCAACGGTAAGTTTTCTATGTTAAACCATTACACCATTGAAAAACTGGTTACGTTTGCAATCGAAAGAAAAATGACTATAGTTGAAGAGGTAATGGCCCCTAAACTATGTTCTGGGATGAAAGTTACAGCTTCAGTGAAATCCGTTTGCAAATCGGAGTGATAGATTAGAATCGAGAGCCAACGGTAAGTTTTCTATGTTAAACCATTACACCATTGAAAAACTGGTTACGTTTGCAATCGAAAGAAAAATGACTATAGTTGAAGAGGTAATGGCCCCTAAACTATGTTCTGGGATGAAAGTTACAGCTTCAGTGAAATCCGTTTGCAAATCGGAGTGATAGATTAGAATCGAGAGCCAACGGTAAGTTTTCTATGTTAAACCATTACACCATTGAAAAACTGGTTACGTTTGCAATCGAAAGAAAAATGACTATAGTTGAAGAGGTAATGGCCCCTAAACTATGTTCTGGGATGAAAGTTACAGCTTCAGTGAAATCCGTTTGCAAATCGGAGTGATAGATTAGAATCGAGAGCCAACGGTAAGTTTTCTATGTTAAACCATTACACCATTGAAAAACTGGTTACGTTTGCAATCGAAAGAAAAATGACTATAGTTGAAGAGGTAATGGCCCCTAAACTATGTTCTGGGATGAAAGTTACAGCTTCAGTGAAATCCGTTTGCAAATCGGAGTGATAGATTAGAATCGAGAGCCAACGGTAAGTTTTCTATGTTAAACCATTACACCATTGAAAAACTGGTTACGTTTGCAATCGAAAGAAAAATGACTATAGTTGAAGAGGTAATGGCCCCTAAACTATGTTCTGGGATGAAAGTTACAGCTTCAGTGAAATCCGTTTGCAAATCGGAGTGATAGATTAGAATCGAGAGCCAACGGTAAGTTTTCTATGTTAAACCATTACACCATTGAAAAACTGGTTACGTTTGCAATCGAAAGAAAAATGACTATAGTTGAAGAGGTAATGGCCCCTAAACTATGTTCTGGGATGAAAGTTACAGCTTCAGTGAAATCCGTTTGCAAATCGGAGTGATAGATTAGAATCGAGAGCCAACGGTAAGTTTTCTATGTTAAACCATTACACCATTGAAAAACTGGTTACGTTTGCAATCGAAAGAAAAATGACTATAGTTGAAGAGGTAATGGCCCCTAAACTATGTTCTGGGATGAAAGTTACAGCTTCAGTGAAATCCGTTTGCAAATCGGAGTGATAGATTAGAATCGAGAGCCAACGGTAAGTTTTCTATGTTAAACCATTACACCATTGAAAAACTGGTTACGTTTGCAATCGAAAGAAAAATGACTATAGTTGAAGAGGTAATGGCCCCTAAACTATGTTCTGGGATGAAAGTTACAGCTTCAGTGAAATCCGTTTGCAAATCGGAGTGATAGATTAGAATCGAGAGCCAACGGTAAGTTTTCTATGTTAAACCATTACACCATTGAAAAACTGGTTACGTTTGCAATCGAAAGAAAAATGACTATAGTTGAAGAGGTAATGGCCCCTAAACTATGTTCTGGGATGAAAGTTACAGCTTCAGTGAAATCCGTTTGCAAATCGGAGTGATAGATTAGAATCGAGAGCCAACGGTAAGTTTTCTATGTTAAACCATTACACCATTGAAAAACTGGTTACGTTTGCAATCGAAAGAAAAATGACTATAGTTGAAGAGGTAATGGCCCCTAAACTATGTTCTGGGATGAAAGTTACAGCTTCAGTGAAATCCGTTTGCAAATCGGAGTGATAGATTAGAATCGAGAGCCAACGGTAAGTTTTCTATGTTAAACCATTACACCATTGAAAAACTGGTTACGTTTGCAATCGAAAGAAAAATGACTATAGTTGAAGAGGTAATGGCCCCTAAACTATGTTCTGGGATGAAAGTTACAGCTTCAGTGAAATCCGTTTGCAAATCGGAGTGATAGATTAGAATCGAGAGCCAACGGTAAGTTTTCTATGTTAAACCATTACACCATTGAAAAACTGGTTACGTTTGCAATCGAAAGAAAAATGACTATAGTTGAAGAGGTAATGGCCCCTAAACTATGTTCTGGGATGAAAGTTACAGCTTCAGTGAAATCCGTTTGCAAATCGGAGTGATAGATTAGAATCGAGAGCCAACGGTAAGTTTTCTATGTTAAACCATTACACCATTGAAAAACTGGTTACGTTTGCAATCGAAAGAAAAATGACTATAGTTGAAGAGGTAATGGCCCCTAAACTATGTTCTGGGATGAAAGTTACAGCTTCAGTGAAATCCGTTTGCAAATCGGAGTGATAGATTAGAATCGAGAGCCAACGGTAAGTTTTCTATGTTAAACCATTACACCATTGAAAAACTGGTTACGTTTGCAATCGAAAGAAAAATGACTATAGTTGAAGAGGTAATGGCCCCTAAACTATGTTCTGGGATGAAAGTTACAGCTTCAGTGAAATCCGTTTGCAAATCGGAGTGATAGATTAGAATCGAGAGCCAACGGTAAGTTTTCTATGTTAAACCATTACACCATTGAAAAACTGGTTACGTTTGCAATCGAAAGAAAAATGACTATAGTTGAAGAGGTAATGGCCCCTAAACTATGTTCTGGGATGAAAGTTACAGCTTCAGTGAAATCCGTTTGCAAATCGGAGTGATAGATTAGAATCGAGAGCCAACGGTAAGTTTTCTATGTTAAACCATTACACCATTGAAAAACTGGTTACGTTTGCAATCGAAAGAAAAATGACTATAGTTGAAGAGGTAATGGCCCCTAAACTATGTTCTGGGATGAAAGTTACAGCTTCAGTGAAATCCGTTTGCAAATCGGAGTGATAGATTAGAATCGAGAGCCAACGGTAAGTTTTCTATGTTAAACCATTACACCATTGAAAAACTGGTTACGTTTGCAATCGAAAGAAAAATGACTATAGTTGAAGAGGTAATGGCCCCTAAACTATGTTCTGGGATGAAAGTTACAGCTTCAGTGAAATCCGTTTGCAAATCGGAGTGATAGATTAGAATCGAGAGCCAACGGTAAGTTTTCTATGTTAAACCATTACACCATTGAAAAACTGGTTACGTTTGCAATCGAAAGAAAAATGACTATAGTTGAAGAGGTAATGGCCCCTAAACTATGTTCTGGGATGAAAGTTACAGCTTCAGTGAAATCCGTTTGCAAATCGGAGTGATAGATTAGAATCGAGAGCCAACGGTAAGTTTTCTATGTTAAACCATTACACCATTGAAAAACTGGTTACGTTTGCAATCGAAAGAAAAATGACTATAGTTGAAGAGGTAATGGCCCCTAAACTATGTTCTGGGATGAAAGTTACAGCTTCAGTGAAATCCGTTTGCAAATCGGAGTGATAGATTAGAATCGAGAGCCAACGGTAAGTTTTCTATGTTAAACCATTACACCATTGAAAAACTGGTTACGTTTGCAATCGAAAGAAAAATGACTATAGTTGAAGAGGTAATGGCCCCTAAACTATGTTCTGGGATGAAAGTTACAGCTTCAGTGAAATCCGTTTGCAAATCGGAGTGATAGATTAGAATCGAGAGCCAACGGTAAGTTTTCTATGTTAAACCATTACACCATTGAAAAACTGGTTACGTTTGCAATCGAAAGAAAAATGACTATAGTTGAAGAGGTAATGGCCCCTAAACTATGTTCTGGGATGAAAGTTACAGCTTCAGTGAAATCCGTTTGCAAATCGGAGTGATAGATTAGAATCGAGAGCCAACGGTAAGTTTTCTATGTTAAACCATTACACCATTGAAAAACTGGTTACGTTTGCAATCGAAAGAAAAATGACTATAGTTGAAGAGGTAATGGCCCCTAAACTATGTTCTGGGATGAAAGTTACAGCTTCAGTGAAATCCGTTTGCAAATCGGAGTGATAGATTAGAATCGAGAGCCAACGGTAAGTTTTCTATGTTAAACCATTACACCATTGAAAAACTGGTTACGTTTGCAATCGAAAGAAAAATGACTATAGTTGAAGAGGTAATGGCCCCTAAACTATGTTCTGGGATGAAAGTTACAGCTTCAGTGAAATCCGTTTGCAAATCGGAGTGATAGATTAGAATCGAGAGCCAACGGTAAGTTTTCTATGTTAAACCATTACACCATTGAAAAACTGGTTACGTTTGCAATCGAAAGAAAAATGACTATAGTTGAAGAGGTAATGGCCCCTAAACTATGTTCTGGGATGAAAGTTACAGCTTCAGTGAAATCCGTTTGCAAATCGGAGTGATAGATTAGAATCGAGAGCCAACGGTAAGTTTTCTATGTTAAACCATTACACCATTGAAAAACTGGTTACGTTTGCAATCGAAAGAAAAATGACTATAGTTGAAGAGGTAATGGCCCCTAAACTATGTTCTGGGATGAAAGTTACAGCTTCAGTGAAATCCGTTTGCAAATCGGAGTGATAGATTAGAATCGAGAGCCAACGGTAAGTTTTCTATGTTAAACCATTACACCATTGAAAAACTGGTTACGTTTGCAATCGAAAGAAAAATGACTATAGTTGAAGAGGTAATGGCCCCTAAACTATGTTCTGGGATGAAAGTTACAGCTTCAGTGAAATCCGTTTGCAAATCGGAGTGATAGATTAGAATCGAGAGCCAACGGTAAGTTTTCTATGTTAAACCATTACACCATTGAAAAACTGGTTACGTTTGCAATCGAAAGAAAAATGACTATAGTTGAAGAGGTAATGGCCCCTAAACTATGTTCTGGGATGAAAGTTACAGCTTCAGTGAAATCCGTTTGCAAATCGGAGTGATAGATTAGAATCGAGAGCCAACGGTAAGTTTTCTATGTTAAACCATTACACCATTGAAAAACTGGTTACGTTTGCAATCGAAAGAAAAATGACTATAGTTGAAGAGGTAATGGCCCCTAAACTATGTTCTGGGATGAAAGTTACAGCTTCAGTGAAATCCGTTTGCAAATCGGAGTGATAGATTAGAATCGAGAGCCAACGGTAAGTTTTCTATGTTAAACCATTACACCATTGAAAAACTGGTTACGTTTGCAATCGAAAGAAAAATGACTATAGTTGAAGAGGTAATGGCCCCTAAACTATGTTCTGGGATGAAAGTTACAGCTTCAGTGAAATCCGTTTGCAAATCGGAGTGATAGATTAGAATCGAGAGCCAACGGTAAGTTTTCTATGTTAAACCATTACACCATTGAAAAACTGGTTACGTTTGCAATCGAAAGAAAAATGACTATAGTTGAAGAGGTAATGGCCCCTAAACTATGTTCTGGGATGAAAGTTACAGCTTCAGTGAAATCCGTTTGCAAATCGGAGTGATAGATTAGAATCGAGAGCCAACGGTAAGTTTTCTATGTTAAACCATTACACCATTGAAAAACTGGTTACGTTTGCAATCGAAAGAAAAATGACTATAGTTGAAGAGGTAATGGCCCCTAAACTATGTTCTGGGATGAAAGTTACAGCTTCAGTGAAATCCGTTTGCAAATCGGAGTGATAGATTAGAATCGAGAGCCAACGGTAAGTTTTCTATGTTAAACCATTACACCATTGAAAAACTGGTTACGTTTGCAATCGAAAGAAAAATGACTATAGTTGAAGAGGTAATGGCCCCTAAACTATGTTCTGGGATGAAAGTTACAGCTTCAGTGAAATCCGTTTGCAAATCGGAGTGATAGATTAGAATCGAGAGCCAACGGTAAGTTTTCTATGTTAAACCATTACACCATTGAAAAACTGGTTACGTTTGCAATCGAAAGAAAAATGACTATAGTTGAAGAGGTAATGGCCCCTAAACTATGTTCTGGGATGAAAGTTACAGCTTCAGTGAAATCCGTTTGCAAATCGGAGTGATAGATTAGAATCGAGAGCCAACGGTAAGTTTTCTATGTTAAACCATTACACCATTGAAAAACTGGTTACGTTTGCAATCGAAAGAAAAATGACTATAGTTGAAGAGGTAATGGCCCCTAAACTATGTTCTGGGATGAAAGTTACAGCTTCAGTGAAATCCGTTTGCAAATCGGAGTGATAGATTAGAATCGAGAGCCAACGGTAAGTTTTCTATGTTAAACCATTACACCATTGAAAAACTGGTTACGTTTGCAATCGAAAGAAAAATGACTATAGTTGAAGAGGTAATGGCCCCTAAACTATGTTCTGGGATGAAAGTTACAGCTTCAGTGAAATCCGTTTGCAAATCGGAGTGATAGATTAGAATCGAGAGCCAACGGTAAGTTTTCTATGTTAAACCATTACACCATTGAAAAACTGGTTACGTTTGCAATCGAAAGAAAAATGACTATAGTTGAAGAGGTAATGGCCCCTAAACTATGTTCTGGGATGAAAGTTACAGCTTCAGTGAAATCCGTTTGCAAATCGGAGTGATAGATTAGAATCGAGAGCCAACGGTAAGTTTTCTATGTTAAACCATTACACCATTGAAAAACTGGTTACGTTTGCAATCGAAAGAAAAATGACTATAGTTGAAGAGGTAATGGCCCCTAAACTATGTTCTGGGATGAAAGTTACAGCTTCAGTGAAATCCGTTTGCAAATCGGAGTGATAGATTAGAATCGAGAGCCAACGGTAAGTTTTCTACTGTTAAACCATTACACCATTGAAAAACTGGTTACGTTTGCAATCGAAAGAAAAATGACTATAGTTGAAGAGGTAATGGCCCCTAAACTATGTTCTGGGATGAAAGTTACAGCTTCAGTGAAATCCGTTTGCAAATCGGAGTGATAGATTAGAATCGAGAGCCAACGGTAAGTTTTCTATGTTAAACCATTACACCATTGAAAAACTGGTTACGTTTGCAATCGAAAGAAAAATGACTATAGTTGAAGAGGTAATGGCCCCTAAACTATGTTCTGGGATGAAAGTTACAGCTTCAGTGAAATCCGTTTGCAAATCGGAGTGATAGATTAGAATCGAGAGCCAACGGTAAGTTTTCTATGTTAAACCATTACACCATTGAAAAACTGGTTACGTTTGCAATCGAAAGAAAAATGACTATAGTTGAAGAGGTAATGGCCCCTAAACTATGTTCTGGGATGAAAGTTACAGCTTCAGTGAAATCCGTTTGCAAATCGGAGTGATAGATTAGAATCGAGAGCCAACGGTAAGTTTTCTATGTTAAACCATTACACCATTGAAAAACTGGTTACGTTTGCAATCGAAAGAAAAATGACTATAGTTGAAGAGGTAATGGCCCCTAAACTATGTTCTGGGATGAAAGTTACAGCTTCAGTGAAATCCGTTTGCAAATCGGAGTGATAGATTAGAATCGAGAGCCAACGGTAAGTTTTCTATGTTAAACCATTACACCATTGAAAAACTGGTTACGTTTGCAATCGAAAGAAAAATGACTATAGTTGAAGAGGTAATGGCCCCTAACTATGTTCTGGGATGAAAGTTACAGCTTCAGTGAAATCCGTTTGCAAATCGGAGTGATAGATTAGAATCGAGAGCCAACGGTAAGTTTTCTATGTTAAACCATTACACCATTGAAAAACTGGTTACGTTTGCAATCGAAAGAAAAATGACTATAGTTGAAGAGGTAATGGCCCCTAAACTATGTTCTGGGATGAAAGTTACAGCTTCAGTGAAATCCGTTTGCAAATCGGAGTGATAGATTAGAATCGAGAGCCAACGGTAAGTTTTCTATGTTAAACCATTACACCATTGAAAAACTGGTTACGTTTGCAATCGAAAGAAAAATGACTATAGTTGAAGAGGTAATGGCCCCTAAACTATGTTCTGGGATGAAAGTTACAGCTTCAGTGAAATCCGTTTGCAAATCGGAGTGATAGATTAGAATCGAGAGCCAACGGTAAGTTTTCTATGTTAAACCATTACACCATTGAAAAACTGGTTACGTTTGCAATCGAAAGAAAAATGACTATAGTTGAAGAGGTAATGGCCCCTAAACTATGTTCTGGGATGAAAGTTACAGCTTCAGTGAAATCCGTTTGCAAATCGGAGTGATAGATTAGAATCGAGAGCCAACGGTAAGTTTTCTATGTTAAACCATTACACCATTGAAAAACTGGTTACGTTTGCAATCGAAAGAAAAATGACTATAGTTGAAGAGGTAATGGCCCCTAAACTATGTTCTGGGATGAAAGTTACAGCTTCAGTGAAATCCGTTTGCAAATCGGAGTGATAGATTAGAATCGAGAGCCAACGGTAAGTTTTCTATGTTAAACCATTACACCATTGAAAAACTGGTTACGTTTGCAATCGAAAGAAAAATGACTATAGTTGAAGAGGTAATGGCCCCTAAACTATGTTCTGGGATGAAAGTTACAGCTTCAGTGAAATCCGTTTGCAAATCGGAGTGATAGATTAGAATCGAGAGCCAACGGTAAGTTTTCTATGTTAAACCATTACACCATTGAAAAACTGGTTACGTTTGCAATCGAAAGAAAAATGACTATAGTTGAAGAGGTAATGGCCCCTAAACTATGTTCTGGGATGAAAGTTACAGCTTCAGTGAAATCCGTTTGCAAATCGGAGTGATAGATTAGAATCGAGAGCCAACGGTAAGTTTTCTATGTTAAACCATTACACCATTGAAAAACTGGTTACGTTTGCAATCGAAAGAAAAATGACTATAGTTGAAGAGGTAATGGCCCCTAAACTATGTTCTGGGATGAAAGTTACAGCTTCAGTGAAATCCGTTTGCAAATCGGAGTGATAGATTAGAATCGAGAGCCAACGGTAAGTTTTCTATGTTAAACCATTACACCATTGAAAAACTGGTTACGTTTGCAATCGAAAGAAAAATGACTATAGTTGAAGAGGTAATGGCCCCTAAACTATGTTCTGGGATGAAAGTTACAGCTTCAGTGAAATCCGTTTGCAAATCGGAGTGATAGATTAGAATCGAGAGCCAACGGTAAGTTTTCTATGTTAAACCATTACACCATTGAAAAACTGGTTACGTTTGCAATCGAAAGAAAAATGACTATAGTTGAAGAGGTAATGGCCCCTAAACTATGTTCTGGGATGAAAGTTACAGCTTCAGTGAAATCCGTTTGCAAATCGGAGTGATAGATTAGAATCGAGAGCCAACGGTAAGTTTTCTATGTTAAACCATTACACCATTGAAAAACTGGTTACGTTTGCAATCGAAAGAAAAATGACTATAGTTGAAGAGGTAATGGCCCCTAAACTATGTTCTGGGATGAAAGTTACAGCTTCAGTGAAATCCGTTTGCAAATCGGAGTGATAGATTAGAATCGAGAGCCAACGGTAAGTTTTCTATGTTAAACCATTACACCATTGAAAAACTGGTTACGTTTGCAATCGAAAGAAAAATGACTATAGTTGAAGAGGTAATGGCCCCTAAACTATGTTCTGGGATGAAAGTTACAGCTTCAGTGAAATCCGTTTGCAAATCGGAGTGATAGATTAGAATCGAGAGCCAACGGTAAGTTTTCTATGTTAAACCATTACACCATTGAAAAACTGGTTACGTTTGCAATCGAAAGAAAAATGACTATAGTTGAAGAGGTAATGGCCCCTAAACTATGTTCTGGGATGAAAGTTACAGCTTCAGTGAAATCCGTTTGCAAATCGGAGTGATAGATTAGAATCGAGAGCCAACGGTAAGTTTTCTATGTTAAACCATTACACCATTGAAAAACTGGTTACGTTTGCAATCGAAAGAAAAATGACTATAGTTGAAGAGGTAATGGCCCCTAAACTATGTTCTGGGATGAAAGTTACAGCTTCAGTGAAATCCGTTTGCAAATCGGAGTGATAGATTAGAATCGAGAGCCAACGGTAAGTTTTCTATGTTAAACCATTACACCATTGAAAAACTGGTTACGTTTGCAATCGAAAGAAAAATGACTATAGTTGAAGAGGTAATGGCCCCTAAACTATGTTCTGGGATGAAAGTTACAGCTTCAGTGAAATCCGTTTGCAAATCGGAGTGATAGATTAGAATCGAGAGCCAACGGTAAGTTTTCTATGTTAAACCATTACACCATTGAAAAACTGGTTACGTTTGCAATCGAAAGAAAAATGACTATAGTTGAAGAGGTAATGGCCCCTAAACTATGTTCTGGGATGAAAGTTACAGCTTCAGTGAAATCCGTTTGAAAATCGGAGTGATAGATTAGAATCGAGAGCCAACGGTAAGTTTTCTATGTTAAACCATTACACCATTGAAAAACTGGTTACGTTTGCAATCGAAAGAAAAATGACTATAGTTGAAGAGGTAATGGCCCCTAAACTATGTTCTGGATGAAAGTTACAGCTTCAGTGAAATCCGTTTGCAAATCGGAGTGATAGATTAGAATCGAGAGCCAACGGTAAGTTTTCTATGTTAAACCATTACACCATTGAAAAACTGGTTAAGTTTGCAATCGAAAGAAAAATGACTATAGTTGAAGAGGTAATGGCCCCTAAAGTAAGTTCTGGGATGAAAGTTACAGCTTCAGTGAAATCCGGTTGCAAATCGGAGTGATAGATTAGAATCGAGAGCCAACGGTACGTTTTCTATGTTAAACCATTACACCATTGAAAAACTGGTTACGTTTGCAATCGAAAGAAAAATGACTATAGTTGAAGAGGTAATGGCCCCTAAACTATGTTCTGGGATGAAAGTTACAGCTTCAGTGAAATCCGTTTGCAAATCGGAGTGATAGATTAGAATCGAGAGCCAACGGTAAGTTTTCTATGTTAAACCATTACACCATTGAAAAACTGGTTACGTTTGCAATCGAAAGAAAAATGACTAGACCTCCCTTACTAATTATTTTAATGAAAACACCACCCCTGAGGTCAACCCAGGAATATGCTGGATGGCCCATAAAACGGTTATCAGGGGGAAATTAATACAAATTTCTTCTAAACTCAGGAGGGAAAAATCGGTCATAACTTCCAATCTTGAGCATAAATTGGTCACTCTCCTTTCCTTAAATCAATCACGACCTTCACGCTTTCTCCAGAAACAGATTAGGGATTTGCAACTCCAACTAGATGTTATCCTGTCATCTGAAACTGAGAAGGCCTTGAGATGGACAAAAGCCGTCGCATACTCCCAACTTAATAAGGCTAATAGATGGCTGGCAAGGAAGCTACGCAATCAACAAACAATCAATAGGATCCTGAGGATAAGAGGCCCTGACGGTAAGATCACTACGCACCCTGAAAAAATATACTCCACTTTCACTGATTATTATAAATCCCTCTATCATAACGATCTACCCCCTAATAAGGAAAAGGATAGGGAGTCCTTCCTAGACTCAAATATAAAACTAAAGCTGGCCCCCGACACTCTGAAAGTTATGAACAGTGACATATCGTACGAAGAACTTCATGAGGTCATATTGAAAACCTAAAGAGCCAAAGCCCCGGGTCCGGATGGACTTACCGCCCTTTATTATAAGAAATTCGAATCCACTTTGGCTCCCCACATGCTTAAATTCTTTAATTACATACTAAAAGGTAACACCCCCCCACCCGAATTTCTCTCTTCATCTATAGTAGTCATCCCTAAGCCACAAAGCGACCTTCTCCTCCCGAAAAACTATAGGCCCATATCCCTACTAGGAGTCGATTATAAACTTTTCACTGCAATTCTTGCCAATAGATTAAATAGAATTCTTCCCGCACTGGTCCACAGAGACCAAGTCGGATTCATCCCTACACGTCAGGCTCCAGACAACATCAGGAGAATAATAGACATTCAGCACTATTGCCTCCGAGTCCATACTCGCCTAGCTCTTCTATCACTGGATATGGAAAAGGCCTTCGATAGAATCGATTGGTCATATATGCTGGCAGTATTAAAGAAATATGGATTCTCGGGCAACTTTCTGAATGCTATTACAGCTCTCTACTCTCAACCATCTGCCTCCCTGAAATTGCCATCTACCCTTAGATCCTCTTTCTCGATAGAAAGAGGCACAAGACAGGGGTGCCCCCTGTCCCCGGCTATATTCGCCCTAGTTATTGAGCCTTTGGCGACACACATCCGAAACTCCCAGGAGGTCCGAGGAGTTCGTATAGGATCCCACGACTATAAATTATGCCTATTCGCGGACGACGTCCTACTAACCTTAACGTCACCACACACATCAATACCAAATGTCTTAAAAATAATCACACAATTCTCGGCCTTCTCAGGATTCAAACTGAACCTCAATAAATCAGAACTAATGCTCACCCAAACCCCTCCCATTGAAGCCCAACAATTAGCGCTATCTCTCGGTTTACAATATAAGCCAAAATTTATTAAATATTTAGGCATCAACCTTTCCCTAAACCCATCTAACCTTTATCAAGACAATTACCCCCTCATGCTTAGAAAACTAGCCACGGACCTTGAGGTTTGGAATGAATATCCTATCTCATTATCAGGTAGGGTGACCTCGGTTAAGATGACCTTGCTCCCTAGGATCTTATATCTTTTTCGCGTTCTTCCAATTCCAGTCAAGAAGGGCCCCATAAAACACCTACAATCCCTGATACAGGCCTTCATCTGGAGAAAGCGTAAGGCTAGAATAAAGTACACATCCTTGGCTCGTCCCAAAACAGCAGGAGGCCTAAATGCCCCATTGCTTTTTCAATACTATCAAGCTGCTCGTCTATCTCAGTTGGCTCCCATTAATGCCAAAGGCAATGCCCCCCTGTGGGTTGAAATTGAATCCCACCTCTTGTACCCCCTTTCACTGCCAGGTATAATGTGGGCCCGTAAAATCCCCATTAACCAGATAAGGAAACTGTCACCTGTATCCGCCCACTCCATGTCTATATGGGTGAAGCTGAGATTTGCCCACCACCTTCAGTCACCTGTTTCACGGTTGACTCATATCTTTCGCAGTCCTGACTTCAGAGCAGGACAAAATACTCGGCTCTTTTCATGGTGGCTCTATAAAGACCTCATCACATTAAATAAATTTACCTCTGGATTTAAGCTGGCTCCTCGGGGGCAATTTGGAAACGATCAGGATGTCCCGGTGGAGGAGATCCCTCGAATGCAGTTGATTTTTGATTTCTTACAGGCTCTGGATAACTCTAATGACATATTAATGTACACCTCATTCGAGGTTAGATGTAAGAACTGTCCCTTGGATGGTGGCTTAATATCTGATCTGTACGGTGTACTCACCGAACATATATCCTCTAATAAGCTGAAAGTGCAATTGGATTGGGAAAGAGATTGCAACCTTACCCTCTCAGAACCAAAATGGGCCCACTGTTGTTCCTCCTTGACCAAGGGCAGCCTGTTTTTCTCCTCCATTGAGACATCACTTAAGTTGTTCCACCGTGTTTATTATACACCAGTAAAATTACATTTATTCTCACCCCTTAACTCAGATTTGTGTTTCAGGGGATGCCAACAAAGAGGTACCATGTGGCACATATGGTGGGAATGTCCTAAAGTCTATTCTCTCTGGACTACAATATGGTCAAAACTCTCTCTCATGTTGAACATTCAGCTATCCTTAGAACCTGCCACAGCTATCTTGGCCAATCGACCACATTCTATGCCATTTGCAGCCCACAAGTTGGTGCAATACTTTATGGCCCAAACTAAAAGACACATTGCCCATCAATGGAAAACCCCTGACTTATCTGCAGACACGGTACTCCACGAGATCAACAAAACGATGCTAGCCGAGCATATCAATGCCAAACTTATGGATAGGCTTGATAGTTTTCTTAATGTGTGGACGTCATGGATTGAGTGGCAAGACAACCAAGGTTTGACCTACACTTTACACACGTTTTGAGTTCCTCACCCCCCGAATGCCTTTTGTCTTACCCATTTTATGTCTATTGTGTTCTGGAGTGGGATAGGATTGAGAGACAGTTCTCTGCAATAGCGGGTTCTCCCCCGGGCCCGCTGGCTTGGGCCCGCGGGACTTATTATGAGCATTAAAAGTTATCGGCATATTGCTATTATTTAAAATTACCCTTATTCCCTCCTTTCCTTCCCTACTCCCTCTGGGTGCCCCCATCGGAATGATGTGGGATTACCACCCATGGTGGCATCCTTGTATCCCCTTCCCCCCACCCCTTCCTTTTCCTTACCCTTAACTTTCCCCCCTTTCCCCCGCGCACTCCTTACCTCATGGCGAAGCAATTGAGTTCCACTTTGCGCTTATATTTGCTCATTATATTTTTATTCTGAAACAAATTACGTTTCTAGCAATTATTTTTGTTTCCCCACATGTGGGGTATGTTGTGCATTTGATATTTGTGTAATGCTTAATGCTTCTAATAAACACCCTTGAAACGAAAGAAAAATGACTATAGTTGAAGAGGTAATGGCCCCTAAACTATGTTCTGGGATGAAAGTTACAGCTTCAGTGAAATCCGTTTGCAAATCGGAGTGATAGATTAGAATCGAGAGCCAACGGTAAGTTTTCTATGTTAAACCATTACACCATTGAAAAACTGGTTACGTTTGCAATCGAAAGAAAAATGACTATAGTTGAAGAGGTAATGGCCCCTAAACTATGTTCTGGGATGAAAGTTACAGCTTCAGTGAAATCCGTTTGCAAATCGGAGTGATAGATTAGAATCGAGAGCCAACGGTAAGTTTTCTATGTTAAACCATTACACCATTGAAAAACTGGTTACGTTTGCAATCGAAAGAAAAATGACTATAGTTGAAGAGGTAATGGCCCCTAAACTATGTTCTGGGATGAAAGTTACAGCTTCAGTGAAATCCGTTTGCAAATCGGAGTGATAGATTAGAATCGAGAGCCAACGGTAAGTTTTCTATGTTAAACCATTACACCATTGAAAAACTGGTTACGTTTGCAATCGAAAGAAAAATGTCTATAGTTGAAGAGGTAATGGCCCCTAAACTATGTTCTGGGATGAAAGTTACAGCTTCAGTGAAATCCGTTTGCAAATCGGAGTGATAGATTAGAATCGAGAGCCAACGGTAAGTTTTCTATGTTAAACCATTACACCATTGAAAAACTGGTTACGTTTGCAATCGAAAGAAAAATGACTATAGTTGAAGAGGTAATGGCCCCTAAACTATGTTCTGGGATGAAAGTTACAGCTTCAGTGAAATCCGTTTGCAAATCGGAGTGATAGATTAGAATCGAGAGCCAACGGTAAGTTTTCTATGTTAAACCATTACACCATTGAAAAACTGGTTACGTTTGCAATCGAAAGAAAAATGACTATAGTTGAAGAGGTAATGGCCCCTAAACTATGTTCTGGGATGAAAGTTACAGCTTCAGTGAAATCCGTTTGAAAATCGGAGTGATAGATTAGAATCGAGAGCCAACGGTAAGTTTTCTATGTTAAACCATTACACCATTGAAAAACTGGTTACGTTTGCAATCGAAAGAAAAATGACTATAGTTGAAGAGGTAATGGCCCCTAAACTATGTCCTGGGATGAAAGTTACAGCTTCAGTGAAATCCGTTTGCAAATCGGAGTGATAGATTAGAATCGAGAGCCAACGGTAAGTTTTCTATGTTGAACCATTACACCATTGAACAACTGGTTACGTTTGCAATCGAAAGAAAAATGACTATAGTTGAAGAGGTAATGGCCCCTAAACTATGTTCTGGGATGAAAGTTACAGCTTCAGTGAAATCCGTTTGCAAATCGGAGTGATAGATTAGAATCGAGAGCCAACGGTAAGTTTTCTATGTTAAACCATTAAACCATTGAAAAACTGGTTACGTTTGCAATCGAAAGAAAAATGACTATAGTTGAAGAGGTAATGGCCCCTAAACTATGTTCTGGGATGAAAGTTACAGCTTCAGTGAAATCCGTTTGCAAATCGGAGTGATAGATTAGAATCGAGAGCCAACGGTAAGTTTTCTATGTTAAACCATTACACCATTGAAAAACTGGTTACGTTTGCAATCGAAAGAAAAATGACTATAGTTGAAGAGGTAATGGCCCCTAAACTATGTTCTGGGATGAAAGTTACAGCTTCAGTGAAATCCGTTTGCAAATCGGAGTGATAGATTAGAATCGAGAGCCAACGGTAAGTTTTCTATGTTAAACCATTACACCATTGAAAAACTGGTTACGTTTGCAATCGAAAGAAAAATGACTATAGTTGAAGAGGTAATGGCCCCTAAACTATGTTCTGGGATGAAAGTTACAGCTTCAGTGAAATCCGTTTGCAAATCGGAGTGATAGATTAGAATCGAGAGCCAACGGTAAGTTTTCTATGTTAAACCATTACACCATTGAAAAACTGGTTACGTTTGCAATCGAAAGAAAAATGACTATAGTTGAAGAGGTAATGGCCCCTAAACTATGTTCTGGGATGAAAGTTACAGCTTCAGTGAAATCCGTTTGCAAATCGGAGTGATAGATTAGAATCGAGAGCCAACGGTAAGTTTTCTATGTTAAACCATTACACCATTGAAAAACTGGTTACGTTTGCAATCGAAAGAAAAATGACTATAGTTGAAGAGGTAATGGCCCCTAAACTATGTTCTGGGATGAAAGTTACAGCTTCAGTGAAATCCGTTTGCAAATCGGAGTGATAGATTAGAATCGAGAGCCAACGGTAAGTTTTCTATGTTAAACCATTACACCATTGAAAAACTGGTTACGTTTGCAATCGAAAGAAAAATGACTATAGTTGAAGAGGTAATGGCCCCTAAACTATGTTCTGGGATGAAAGTTACAGCTTCAGTGAAATCCGTTTGCAAATCGGAGTGATAGATTAGAATCGAGAGCCAACGGTAAGTTTTCTATGTTAAACCATTACACCATTGAAAAACTGGTTACGTTTGCAATCGAAAGAAAAATGACTATAGTTGAAGAGGTAATGGCCCCTAAACTATGTTCTGGGATGAAAGTTACACCTTCAGTGAAATCCGTTTGCAAATCGGAGTGATAGATTAGAATCGAGAGCCAACGGTAAGTTTTCTATGTTAAACCATTACACCATTGAAAAACTGGTTACGTTTGCAATCGAAAGAAAAATGACTATAGTTGAAGAGGTAATGGCCCCTAAACTATGTTCTGGGATGAAAGTTACAGCTTCAGTGAAATCCGTTTGCAAATCGGAGTGATAGATTAGAATCGAGAGCCAACGGTAAGTTTTCTATGTTGAACCATTACACCATTGAAAAACTGGTTACGTTTGCAATCGAAAGAAAAATGACTATAGTTGAAGGGGTAATGGCCCCTAAACTATGTTCTGGGATGAAAGTTACAGCTTCAGTGAAATCCGTTTGAAAATCGGAGTGATAGATTAGAATCGAGAGCCAACGGTAAGTTTTCTATGTTGAACCATTACACCATTGAACAACTGGTTACGTTTGCAATCGAAAGAAAAATGACTATAGTTGAAGAGGTAATGGCCCCTAAACTATGTTCTGGGATGAAAGTTACAGCTTCAGTGAAATCCGTTTGCAAATCGGAGTGATAGATTAGAATCGAGAGCCAACGGTAAGTTTTCTATGTTAAACCATTACACCATTGAAAAACTGGTTACGTTTGCAATCGAAAGAAAAATGACTATAGTTGAAGAGGTAATGGCCCCTAAACTATGTTCTGGGATGAAAGTTACAGCTTCAGTGAAATCCGTTTGCAAATCGGAGTGATAGATTAGAATCGAGAGCCAACGGTAAGTTTTCTATGTTAAACCATTACACCATTGAAAAACTGGTTACGTTTGCAATCGAAAGAAAAATGACTATAGTTGAAGAGGTAATGGCCCCTAAACTATGTTCTGGGATGAAAGTTACAGCTTCAGTGAAATCCGTTTGCAAATCGGAGTGATAGATTAGAATCGAGAGCCAACGGTAAGTTTTCTATGTTAAACCATTACACCATTGAAAAACTGGTTACGTTTGCAATCGAAAGAAAAATGACTATAGTTGAAGAGGTAATGGCCCCTAAACTATGTTCTGGGATGAAAGTTACAGCTTCAGTGAAATCCGTTTGCAAATCGGAGTGATAGATTAGAATCGAGAGCCAACGGTAAGTTTTCTATGTTAAACCATTACACCATTGAAAAACTGGTTACGTTTGCAATCGAAAGAAAAATGACTATAGTTGAAGAGGTAATGGCCCCTAAACTATGTTCTGGGATGAAAGTTACAGCTTCAGTGAAATCCGTTTGCAAATCGGAGTGATAGATTAGAATCGAGAGCCAACGGTAAGTTTTCTATGTTGAACCATTACACCATTGAACAACTGGTTACGTTTGCAATCGAAAGAAAAATGACTATAGTTGAAGAGGTAATGGCCCCTAAACTATGTTCTGGGATGAAAGTTACAGCTTCAGTGAAATCCGTTTGCAAATCGGAGTGATAGATTAGAATCGAGAGCCAACGGTAAGTTTTCTATGTTAAACCATTACACCATTGAAAAACTGGTTACGTTTGCAATCGAAAGAAAAATGACTATAGTTGAAGAGGTAATGGCCCCTAAACTATGTTCTGGGATGAAAGTTACAGCTTCAGTGAAATCCGTTTGCAAATCGGAGTGATAGATTAGAATCGAGAGCCAACGGTAAGTTTTCTATGTTAAACCATTACACCATTGAAAAACTGGTTACGTTTGCAATCGAAAGAAAAATGACTATAGTTGAAGAGGTAATGGCCCCTAAACTATGTTCTGGGATGAAAGTTACAGCTTCAGTGAAATCCGTTTGCAAATCGGAGTGATAGATTAGAATCGAGAGCCAACGGTAAGTTTTCTATGTTAAACCATTACACCATTGAAAAACTGGTTACGTTTGCAATCGAAAGAAAAATGACTATAGTTGAAGAGGTAATGGCCCCTAAACTATGTTCTGGGATGAAAGTTACAGCTTCAGTGAAATCCGTTTGCAAATCGGAGTGATAGATTAGAATCGAGAGCCAACGGTAAGTTTTCTATGTTAAACCATTACACCATTGAAAAACTGGTTACGTTTGCAATCGAAAGAAAAATGACTATAGTTGAAGAGGTAATGGCCCCTAAACTATGTTCTGGGATGAAAGTTACAGCTTCAGTGAAATCCGTTTGCAAATCGGAGTGATAGATTAGAATCGAGAGCCAACGGTAAGTTTTCTATGTTAAACCATTACACCATTGAAAAACTGGTTACGTTTGCAATCGAAAGAAAAATGACTATAGTTGAAGAGGTAATGGCCCCTAAACTATGTTCTGGGATGAAAGTTACAGCTTCAGTGAAATCCGTTTGCAAATCGGAGTGATAGATTAGAATCGAGAGCCAACGGTAAGTTTTCTATGTTAAACCATTACACCATTGAAAAACTGGTTACGTTTGCAATCGAAAGAAAAATGACTATAGTTGAAGAGGTAATGGCCCCTAAACTATGTTCTGGGATGAAAGTTACAGCTTCAGTGAAATCCGTTTGCAAATCGGAGTGATAGATTAGAATCGAGAGCCAACGGTAAGTTTTCTATGTTAAACCATTACACCATTGAAAAACTGGTTACGTTTGCAATCGAAAGAAAAATGACTATAGTTGAAGAGGTAATGGCCCCTAAACTATGTTCTGGGATGAAAGTTACACCTTCAGTGAAATCCGTTTGCAAATCGGAGTGATAGATTAGAATCGAGAGCCAACGGTAAGTTTTCTATGTTAAACCATTACACCATTGAAAAACTGGTTACGTTTGCAATCGAAAGAAAAATGACTATAGTTGAAGAGGTAATGGCCCCTAAACTATGTTCTGGGATGAAAGTTACAGCTTCAGTGAAATCCGTTTGCAAATCGGAGTGATAGATTAGAATCGAGAGCCAACGGTAAGTTTTCTATGTTGAACCATTACACCATTGAAAAACTGGTTACGTTTGCAATCGAAAGAAAAATGACTATAGTTGAAGGGGTAATGGCCCCTAAACTATGTTCTGGGATGAAAGTTACAGCTTCAGTGAAATCCGTTTGAAAATCGGAGTGATAGATTAGAATCGAGAGCCAACGGTAAGTTTTCTATGTTGAACCATTACACCATTGAACAACTGGTTACGTTTGCAATCGAAAGAAAAATGACTATAGTTGAAGAGGTAATGGCCCCTAAACTATGTTCTGGGATGAAAGTTACAGCTTCAGTGAAATCCGTTTGCAAATCGGAGTGATAGATTAGAATCGAGAGCCAACGGTAAGTTTTCTATGTTAAACCATTACACCATTGAAAAACTGGTTACGTTTGCAATCGAAAGAAAAATGACTATAGTTGAAGAGGTAATGGCCCCTAAACTATGTTCTGGGATGAAAGTTACAGCTTCAGTGAAATCCGTTTGCAAATCGGAGTGATAGATTAGAATCGAGAGCCAACGGTAAGTTTTCTATGTTAAACCATTACACCATTGAAAAACTGGTTACGTTTGCAATCGAAAGAAAAATGACTATAGTTGAAGAGGTAATGGCCCCTAAACTATGTTCTGGGATGAAAGTTACAGCTTCAGTGAAATCCGTTTGCAAATCGGAGTGATAGATTAGAATCGAGAGCCAACGGTAAGTTTTCTATGTTAAACCATTACACCATTGAAAAACTGGTTACGTTTGCAATCGAAAGAAAAATGACTATAGTTGAAGAGGTAATGGCCCCTAAACTATGTTCTGGGATGAAAGTTACAGCTTCAGTGAAATCCGTTTGCAAATCGGAGTGATAGATTAGAATCGAGAGCCAACGGTAAGTTTTCTATGTTAAACCATTACACCATTGAAAAACTGGTTACGTTTGCAATCGAAAGAAAAATGACTATAGTTGAAGAGGTAATGGCCCCTAAACTATGTTCTGGGATGAAAGTTACAGCTTCAGTGAAATCCGTTTGCAAATCGGAGTGATAGATTAGAATCGAGAGCCAACGGTAAGTTTTCTATGTTAAACCATTACACCATTGAAAAACTGGTTACGTTTGCAATCGAAAGAAAAATGACTATAGTTGAAGAGGTAATGGCCCCTAAACTATGTTCTGGGATGAAAGTTACAGCTTTAGTGAAATCCGTTTGCAAATCGGAGTGATAGATTAGAATCGAGAGCCAACGGTAAGTTTTCTATGTTAAACCATTACACCATTGAAAAACTGGTTACGTTTGCAATCGAAAGAAAAATGACTATAGTTGAAGAGGTAATGGCCCCTAAACTATGTTCTGGGATGAAAGTTACAGCTTCAGTGAAATCCGTTTGCAAATCGGAGTGATAGATTAGAATCGAGAGCCAACGGTAAGTTTTCTATGTTAAACCATTACACCATTGAAAAACTGGTTACGTTTGCAATCGAAAGAAAAATGACTATAGTTGAAGAGGTAATGGCCCCTAAACTATGTTCTGGGATGAAAGTTACAGCTTCAGTGAAATCCGTTTGCAAATCGGAGTGATAGATTAGAATCGAGAGCCAACGGTAAGTTTTCTATGTTAAACCATTACACCATTGAAAAACTGGTTACGTTTGCAATCGAAAGAAAAATGACTATAGTTGAAGAGGTAATGGCCCCTAAACTATGTTCTGGGATGAAAGTTACAGCTTCAGTGAAATCCGTTTGCAAATCGGAGTGATAGATTAGAATCGAGAGCCAATGGTAAGTTTTCTATGTTAAACCAATTCCATTTATTTTTATTGAAAAATTTTTACAGTACAGAAGAAAAAGTTATGGTTAGCTTAGAACAGTGTACATGAATTCTTATATAAATTCTTACATAAATTCTTATATGTTAATATAGGTAATATAATAATACAATATTACACGAACCATATAATAATATAATATAACAGCTATAATATAACAAGAATAATATAATAGGTAACCAGCTTTATTAGTAGACATTGCCAGTTCAGATGTTTATTGCAATAATCTAAAC
>NW_027152589.1:0-59342 GCF_040937935.1 Hyperolius riggenbachi
AAAACACCATTGAACTGGTTACGTTTGCACAATCGAAAGAAAATGACTATAGTTGAAGACAAGTACATCGGCCCCCCTAAACTATGTTCTGTGGCATGAAAGTTACAGACTTTCAGATGCAAATCCAGTTTGCAAAACCGGGAGTGATAGATGTAGAATCTAGAGCACCCAACGGTAAGTTTTCTAGGCCAACGGTAAGTATGTCTAAAACCATTACACCATTGAAAAACTGGTTACGTTTGCAATCGAAAGAAAAATGACTATAGTTGAAGAAGTAATGGCCCCTAAACTATGTTCTGGGATGAAAGTTACAGCTTCAGTGAAATCCGTTTGCAAATCGGAGTGATAGATTAGAATCTAGAGCCAACGGTAAGTTTTCTATGTTAAACCATTACACCATTGAAAAACTGGTTACGTTTGCAATCGAAAGAAAAATGACTATAGTTGAAGAAGTAATGGCCCCTAAACTATGTTCTGGGATGAAAGTTACAGCTTCAGTGAAATCCGTTTGCAAATCGGAGTGATAGATTAGAATCTAGAGCCAACGGTAAGTTTTCTATGTTAAACCATTACACCATTGAAAAACTGGTTACGTTTGCAATCGAAAGAAAAATGACTATAGTTGAAGAAGTAATGGCCCCTAAACTATGTTCTGGGATGAAAGTTACAGCTTCAGTGAAATCCGTTTGCAAATCGGAGTGATAGATTAGAATCTAGAGCCAACGGTAAGTTTTCTATGTTAAACCATTACACCATTGAAAAACTGGTTACGTTTGCAATCGAAAGAAAAATGACTATAGTTGAAGAAGTAATGGCCCCTAAACTATGTTCTGGGATGAAAGTTACAGCTTCAGTGAAATCCGTTTGCAAATCGGAGTGATAGATTAGAATCTAGAGCCAACGGTAAGTTTTCTATGTTAAACCATTACACCATTGAAAAACTGGTTACGTTTGCAATCGAAAGAAAAATGACTATAGTTGAAGAAGTAATGGCCCCTAAACTATGTTCTGGGATGAAAGTTACAGCTTCAGTGAAATCCGTTTGCAAATCGGAGTGATAGATTAGAATCTAGAGCCAACGGTAAGTTTTCTATGTTAAACCATTACACCATTGAAAAACTGGTTACGTTTGCAATCGAAAGAAAAATGACTATAGTTGAAGAAGTAATGGCCCCTAAACTATGTTCTGGGATGAAAGTTACAGCTTCAGTGAAATCCGTTTGCAAATCGGAGTGATAGATTAGAATCTAGAGCCAACGGTAAGTTTTCTATGTTAAACCATTACACCATTGAAAAACTGGTTACGTTTGCAATCGAAAGAAAAATGACTATAGTTGAAGAAGTAATGGCCCCTAAACTATGTTCTGGGATGAAAGTTACAGCTTCAGTGAAATCCGTTTGCAAATCGGAGTGATAGATTAGAATCTAGAGCCAACGGTAAGTTTTCTATGTTAAACCATTACACCATTGAAAAACTGGTTACGTTTGCAATCGAAAGAAAAATGACTATAGTTGAAGAAGTAATGGCCCCTAAACTATGTTCTGGGATGAAAGTTACAGCTTCAGTGAAATCCGTTTGCAAATCGGAGTGATAGATTAGAATCTAGAGCCAACGGTAAGTTTTCTATGTTAAACCATTACACCATTGAAAAACTGGTTACGTTTGCAATCGAAAGAAAAATGACTATAGTTGAAGAAGTAATGGCCCCTAAACTATGTTCTGGGATGAAAGTTACAGCTTCAGTGAAATCCGTTTGCAAATCGGAGTGATAGATTAGAATCTAGAGCCAACGGTAAGTTTTCTATGTTAAACCATTACACCATTGAAAAACTGGTTACGTTTGCAATCGAAAGAAAAATGACTATAGTTGAAGAAGTAATGGCCCCTAAACTATGTTCTGGGATGAAAGTTACAGCTTCAGTGAAATCCGTTTGCAAATCGGAGTGATAGATTAGAATCTAGAGCCAACGGTAAGTTTTCTATGTTAAACCATTACACCATTGAAAAACTGGTTACGTTTGCAATCGAAAGAAAAATGACTATAGTTGAAGAAGTAATGGCCCCTAAACTATGTTCTGGGATGAAAGTTACAGCTTCAGTGAAATCCGTTTGCAAATCGGAGTGATAGATTAGAATCTAGAGCCAACGGTAAGTTTTCTATGTTAAACCATTACACCATTGAAAAACTGGTTACGTTTGCAATCGAAAGAAAAATGACTATAGTTGAAGAAGTAATGGCCCCTAAACTATGTTCTGGGATGAAAGTTACAGCTTCAGTGAAATCCGTTTGCAAATCGGAGTGATAGATTAGAATCTAGAGCCAACGGTAAGTTTTCTATGTTAAACCATTACACCATTGAAAAACTGGTTACGTTTGCAATCGAAAGAAAAATGACTATAGTTGAAGAAGTAATGGCCCCTAAACTATGTTCTGGGATGAAAGTTACAGCTTCAGTGAAATCCGTTTGCAAATCGGAGTGATAGATTAGAATCTAGAGCCAACGGTAAGTTTTCTATGTTAAACGCATTACACCATTGAAAAACTGGTTACGTTTGCAATCGAAAGAAAAATGACTATAGTTGAAGAAGTAATGGCCCCTAAACTATGTTCTGGGATGAAAGTTACAGCTTCAGTGAAATCCGTTTGCAAATCGGAGTGATAGATTAGAATCTAGAGCCAACGGTAAGTTTTCTATGTTAAACCATTACACCATTGAAAAACTGGTTACGTTTGCAATCGAAAGAAAAATGACTATAGTTGAAGAAGTAATGGCCCCTAAACTATGTTCTGGGATGAAAGTTACAGCTTCAGTGAAATCCGTTTGCAAATCGGAGTGATAGATTAGAATCTAGAGCCAACGGTAAGTTTTCTATGTTAAACCATTACACCATTGAAAAACTGGTTACGTTTGCAATCGAAAGAAAAATGACTATAGTTGAAGAAGTAATGGCCCCTAAACTATGTTCTGGGATGAAAGTTACAGCTTCAGTGAAATCCGTTTGCAAATCGGAGTGATAGATTAGAATCTAGAGCCAACGGTAAGTTTTCTATGTTAAACCATTACACCATTGAAAAACTGGTTACGTTTGCAATCGAAAGAAAAATGACTATAGTTGAAGAAGTAATGGCCCCTAAACTATGTTCTGGGATGAAAGTTACAGCTTCAGTGAAATCCGTTTGCAAATCGGAGTGATAGATTAGAATCTAGAGCCAACGGTAAGTTTTCTATGTTAAACCATTACACCATTGAAAAACTGGTTACGTTTGCAATCGAAAGAAAAATGACTATAGTTGAAGAAGTAATGGCCCCTAAACTATGTTCTGGGATGAAAGTTACAGCTTCAGTGAAATCCGTTTGCAAATCGGAGTGATAGATTAGAATCTAGAGCCAACGGTAAGTTTTCTATGTTAAACCATTACACCATTGAAAAACTGGTTACGTTTGCAATCGAAAGAAAAATGACTATAGTTGAAGAAGTAATGGCCCCTAAACTATGTTCTGGGATGAAAGTTACAGCTTCAGTGAAATCCGTTTGCAAATCGGAGTGATAGATTAGAATCTAGAGCCAACGGTAAGTTTTCTATGTTAAACCATTACACCATTGAAAAACTGGTTACGTTTGCAATCGAAAGAAAAATGACTATAGTTGAAGAAGTAATGGCCCCTAAACTATGTTCTGGGATGAAAGTTACAGCTTCAGTGAAATCCGTTTGCAAATCGGAGTGATAGATTAGAATCTAGAGCCAACGGTAAGTTTTCTATGTTAAACCATTACACCATTGAAAAACTGGTTACGTTTGCAATCGAAAGAAAAATGACTATAGTTGAAGAAGTAATGGCCCCTAAACTATGTTCTGGGATGAAAGTTACAGCTTCAGTGAAATCCGTTTGCAAATCGGAGTGATAGATTAGAATCTAGAGCCAACGGTAAGTTTTCTATGTTAAACCATTACACCATTGAAAAACTGGTTACGTTTGCAATCGAAAGAAAAATGACTATAGTTGAAGAAGTAATGGCCCCTAAACTATGTTCTGGGATGAAAGTTACAGCTTCAGTGAAATCCGTTTGCAAATCGGAGTGATAGATTAGAATCTAGAGCCAACGGTAAGTTTTCTATGTTAAACCATTACACCATTGAAAAACTGGTTACGTTTGCAATCGAAAGAAAAATGACTATAGTTGAAGAAGTAATGGCCCCTAAACTATGTTCTGGGATGAAAGTTACAGCTTCAGTGAAATCCGTTTGCAAATCGGAGTGATAGATTAGAATCTAGAGCCAACGGTAAGTTTTCTATGTTAAACCATTACACCATTGAAAAACTGGTTACGTTTGCAATCGAAAGAAAAATGACTATAGTTGAAGAAGTAATGGCCCCTAAACTATGTTCTGGGATGAAAGTTACAGCTTCAGTGAAATCCGTTTGCAAATCGGAGTGATAGATTAGAATCTAGAGCCAACGGTAAGTTTTCTATGTTAAACCATTACACCATTGAAAAACTGGTTACGTTTGCAATCGAAAGAAAAATGACTATAGTTGAAGAAGTAATGGCCCCTAAACTATGTTCTGGGATGAAAGTTACAGCTTCAGTGAAATCCGTTTGCAAATCGGAGTGATAGATTAGAATCTAGAGCCAACGGTAAGTTTTCTATGTTAAACCATTACACCATTGAAAAACTGGTTACGTTTGCAATCGAAAGAAAAATGACTATAGTTGAAGAAGTAATGGCCCCTAAACTATGTTCTGGGATGAAAGTTACAGCTTCAGTGAAATCCGTTTGCAAATCGGAGTGATAGATTAGAATCTAGAGCCAACGGTAAGTTTTCTATGTTAAACCATTACACCATTGAAAAACTGGTTACGTTTGCAATCGAAAGAAAAATGACTATAGTTGAAGAAGTAATGGCCCCTAAACTATGTTCTGGGATGAAAGTTACAGCTTCAGTGAAATCCGTTTGCAAATCGGAGTGATAGATTAGAATCTAGAGCCAACGGTAAGTTTTCTATGTTAAACCATTACACCATTGAAAAACTGGTTACGTTTGCAATCGAAAGAAAAATGACTATAGTTGAAGAAGTAATGGCCCCTAAACTATGTTCTGGGATGAAAGTTACAGCTTCAGTGAAATCCGTTTGCAAATCGGAGTGATAGATTAGAATCTAGAGCCAACGGTAAGTTTTCTATGTTAAACCATTACACCATTGAAAAACTGGTTACGTTTGCAATCGAAAGAAAAATGACTATAGTTGAAGAAGTAATGGCCCCTAAACTATGTTCTGGGATGAAAGTTACAGCTTCAGTGAAATCCGTTTGCAAATCGGAGTGATAGATTAGAATCTAGAGCCAACGGTAAGTTTTCTATGTTAAACCATTACACCATTGAAAAACTGGTTACGTTTGCAATCGAAAGAAAAATGACTATAGTTGAAGAAGTAATGGCCCCTAAACTATGTTCTGGGATGAAAGTTACAGCTTCAGTGAAATCCGTTTGCAAATCGGAGTGATAGATTAGAATCTAGAGCCAACGGTAAGTTTTCTATGTTAAACCATTACACCATTGAAAAACTGGTTACGTTTGCAATCGAAAGAAAAATGACTATAGTTGAAGAAGTAATGGCCCCTAAACTATGTTCTGGGATGAAAGTTACAGCTTCAGTGAAATCCGTTTGCAAATCGGAGTGATAGATTAGAATCTAGAGCCAACGGTAAGTTTTCTATGTTAAACCATTACACCATTGAAAAACTGGTTACGTTTGCAATCGAAAGAAAAATGACTATAGTTGAAGAAGTAATGGCCCCTAAACTATGTTCTGGGATGAAAGTTACAGCTTCAGTGAAATCCGTTTGCAAATCGGAGTGATAGATTAGAATCTAGAGCCAACGGTAAGTTTTCTATGTTAAACCATTACACCATTGAAAAACTGGTTACGTTTGCAATCGAAAGAAAAATGACTATAGTTGAAGAAGTAATGGCCCCTAAACTATGTTCTGGGATGAAAGTTACAGCTTCAGTGAAATCCGTTTGCAAATCGGAGTGATAGATTAGAATCTAGAGCCAACGGTAAGTTTTCTATGTTAAACCATTACACCATTGAAAAACTGGTTACGTTTGCAATCGAAAGAAAAATGACTATAGTTGAAGAAGTAATGGCCCCTAAACTATGTTCTGGGATGAAAGTTACAGCTTCAGTGAAATCCGTTTGCAAATCGGAGTGATAGATTAGAATCTAGAGCCAACGGTAAGTTTTCTATGTTAAACCATTACACCATTGAAAAACTGGTTACGTTTGCAATCGAAAGAAAAATGACTATAGTTGAAGAAGTAATGGCCCCTAAACTATGTTCTGGGATGAAAGTTACAGCTTCAGTGAAATCCGTTTGCAAATCGGAGTGATAGATTAGAATCTAGAGCCAACGGTAAGTTTTCTATGTTAAACCATTACACCATTGAAAAACTGGTTACGTTTGCAATCGAAAGAAAAATGACTATAGTTGAAGAAGTAATGGCCCCTAAACTATGTTCTGGGATGAAAGTTACAGCTTCAGTGAAATCCGTTTGCAAATCGGAGTGATAGATTAGAATCTAGAGCCAACGGTAAGTTTTCTATGTTAAACCATTACACCATTGAAAAACTGGTTACGTTTGCAATCGAAAGAAAAATGACTATAGTTGAAGAAGTAATGGCCCCTAAACTATGTTCTGGGATGAAAGTTACAGCTTCAGTGAAATCCGTTTGCAAATCGGAGTGATAGATTAGAATCTAGAGCCAACGGTAAGTTTTCTATGTTAAACCATTACA
The DNA here is from genome assembly GCF_040937935.1 of Hyperolius riggenbachi. NCBI lineage: Eukaryota > Metazoa > Chordata > Amphibia > Anura > Hyperoliidae > Hyperolius > Hyperolius riggenbachi. The sequence goes on from NW_027152589.1 coordinate 6,806, forward strand.
CCATTGAAAAACTGGTTACGTTTGCAATCGAAAGAAAAATGACTATAGTTGAAGAAGTAATGGCCCCTAAACTATGTTCTGGGATGAAAGTTACAGCTTCAGTGAAATCCGTTTGCAAATCGGAGTGATAGATTAGAATCTAGAGCCAACGGTAAGTTTTCTATGTTAAACCATTACACCATTGAAAAACTGGTTACGTTTGCAATCGAAAGAAAAATGACTATAGTTGAAGAAGTAATGGCCCCTAAACTATGTTCTGGGATGAAAGTTACAGCTTCAGTGAAATCCGTTTGCAAATCGGAGTGATAGATTAGAATCTAGAGCCAACGGTAAGTTTTCTATGTTAAACCATTACACCATTGAAAAACTGGTTACGTTTGCAATCGAAAGAAAAATGACTATAGTTGAAGAAGTAATGGCCCCTAAACTATGTTCTGGGATGAAAGTTACAGCTTCAGTGAAATCCGTTTGCAAATCGGAGTGATAGATTAGAATCTAGAGCCAACGGTAAGTTTTCTATGTTAAACCATTACACCATTGAAAAACTGGTTACGTTTGCAATCGAAAGAAAAATGACTATAGTTGAAGAAGTAATGGCCCCTAAACTATGTTCTGGGATGAAAGTTACAGCTTCAGTGAAATCCGTTTGCAAATCGGAGTGATAGATTAGAATCTAGAGCCAACGGTAAGTTTTCTATGTTAAACCATTACACCATTGAAAAACTGGTTACGTTTGCAATCGAAAGAAAAATGACTATAGTTGAAGAAGTAATGGCCCCTAAACTATGTTCTGGGATGAAAGTTACAGCTTCAGTGAAATCCGTTTGCAAATCGGAGTGATAGATTAGAATCTAGAGCCAACGGTAAGTTTTCTATGTTAAACCATTACACCATTGAAAAACTGGTTACGTTTGCAATCGAAAGAAAAATGACTATAGTTGAAGAAGTAATGGCCCCTAAACTATGTTCTGGGATGAAAGTTACAGCTTCAGTGAAATCCGTTTGCAAATCGGAGTGATAGATTAGAATCTAGAGCCAACGGTAAGTTTTCTATGTTAAACCATTACACCATTGAAAAACTGGTTACGTTTGCAATCGAAAGAAAAATGACTATAGTTGAAGAAGTAATGGCCCCTAAACTATGTTCTGGGATGAAAGTTACAGCTTCAGTGAAATCCGTTTGCAAATCGGAATTTTTTTATTAGAAAAATAATCCAAACATTATATACATATGTACATATTAATAAATAATAAATAATTAATCAATTTTATACTGTAATTTCTAAATGTTTCTCTCAACATTCAAGAAACATAACACTTGTTATTCTTTGTGAACTCATCATAATCAAGATACAAATTCCATTTATTCAAAACTCTCGTTTGAGCTGAATCAAATAACAAAACTATTTCAACAAAATAACAGAAAAAGAAATAATCAATATACAACAGTAATCCAAGAGATTCAGAGAGTGCAAAACAAGGGAACCACTCATTCAACCTAACATACTCACAAGGACATAACATACCAATACCAAGACTTACACCGACGCCACCAACATAACACCATTCAACATACCAAAGAGAGAGAGAAAAAAAAAAAAAAAAAAAAAAAAAAAAAAAAAAAAACACCAACATAACATTCATACCAATCTCATACAAGTTTCAACAAGACTATCTAGGGACCAACACTGACAAGGACTTAAATCAATAAAATACACTGGACAGTGGGAAAAAAAAAAAAAAAAAAAAAAAAAAAAAAAAAAAAAAAAAAAAAAAAAAAAAAAAACCCACATTTACCAAGATAAAATCTTAGGAATAAATCTACTTATGCCTACGGCCATCTTTCAAAAATACATAGAAAAATCAAAAATCTACTAAGGGTGATAAGAAATAGAAAAGCTCACCCACGAGAGAAATCACCAAGTCAGGGAGGCTTAATATTCTGCCAAGCCAGAATACAATTGCCCCTGCCTAACTTCTTCCTCTCTAAAGACCAGATATACCGCACCTCACCAAGAATTTTGTCAACCACCACCTGAACAGGAAGGGTTTTCTGCCTAATGGAGACTTCACACCGTGCCAACCAAATGTGGTATCTAATAGCTAAACTAACTAAATATAAAGTGCACAAATCATAACCCTGGCGATTTTTGAATGCACCATAAGCCCACTCTGCATAACTCAGATGATCCAGAAAAGGGATGTTCAAAACCTCGCCCACCTGTTTACATACATCTACATTAAAGGGACACTGGAGCAGGAAATGGTCCATGGTCTCCTCGGCACCTCCACACTCCACACGAGGACAACCACGATCCACTCCCCTCCCAAATCTTACGTTCCCTCTAACGTAGAGCTTACCTTGGAAGGAAAGCCAAGCTATGTCCCTCAATTTGTTCGGAATCCTTGGTGAATTGATCAATTTTAAACCCTCCTCCAAATCCATGCTTGGGCAATCTTTTAAGGCCAGAGGATCATGAAAATGAGAGTCTATAATCCGATCTACAAGAAGTTTCCTTCCCACAGACCTGATGTCCTCCCCTGTCAATCTCCACTGCTTCAGAATTTTCAAACACGGGGCAACATAGGCCGGCAAGTAGCCACGCTGTGCCCTCAGACTTTTCACTGGGCCACCACCTTCCCAATTCTTGAGAAAAGGCTCCATCCAAGTACGGAACATACCCACCCAACCAGGCGGGTTCTCCGATAACATGCTACCAATGTTGTACTTGACAAAAATCAGAGAAAAAAACACAACAGGATTGACCATTCCTAAGCCACCTTCCCGTCTGGTTTTGTAGGTGATGTTTCTTCGGACAATATTCATTTTGTTTCCCCAGAGCATCTGAAAAAACAAACTGTAGATCCTTGCATACAAAGATGGTGGCAAAATTGCGACATAACTGACATACAACATTATTGGAATCAAATAAGTTTTGACAATGTCAATCCTTTCCCGAAATGACAACCGCCAATTCTTCCAACGATTTACTTTGGTACCGACATCTTCTAGTTTGCATACCCAATTTCTGAGGCCATAATTGCCTGAACCAAATTCGATGCCTAGAATTTTGATGTTTGACTGGGGCTCAGGGAAGGTGTCAGGGAGACAAAAACTCTCACCATCTTTCCCCATCCAGAGAATTTCACATTTGTCCGGATTGATCTGTGAGCCTGATGCCTCAGAGTACCTGGCGATCTCCGACACTACCACCTCTGCTTCACAAGTGTCAGAGATTACCACAGTGACATCATCAGCATAGGCTATTACTCTCAAGGGTTCTGCGTCAGTGATGCCCACCGGAACACCATCAAGTATGCTGCTCTCTAACCTTCTTACGAAGGGGTCGATTGCAAACACATACAACAATGAGCTCAGAGGACAACCCTGACGGACTCCTGAACTTACTACAAAAGGTTGACCAACCCAGCCATTAATTAACATGAAACTCTCTGCCCCTTTGTATAAGGTACGCAGCCAATCAACAAAACCACCCTGCAAACCATATACACAAAGCAATCTCCACAAGTACTCATGATTGACTCTGTCAAAAGCTTTAGATTGATCCAATGCCAGTAGATACTTTCCCCATCCCTCAGCCTTGCTCCGCTCCAGGATCTCCCTGACAGCTAACAGCGCTGAGAATGTTGTTTTTCCCTTAACAGAGCAATGCTGATGGCGTGAAAGCAAATATGTCGCCTGGGACAAGCGCCAAAAAAGGATTTTTGCCAAAATCTTCCTATCAACGTTGAGTAGGCTGATGGGACGCCAATTCTCAATCATCGTAGGATCTTTGCCTTTTGACAGCAGAATCACAGCTGATTGCCTCATAGAGTGCGGTAACTCCCCCTCGGCAAGGCAACTATTAAAGATTTCAGCCAATTTAGGTGCCAGAACGGACTTAAAGGCTTTGTAAAACTCAGCCGTAAGACCGTCTGGACCCGGGGTTTTCTTGGGAGTAAGGCCATTAATGGCACTTACAACCTCTTCAGCAGTGATTTCTGATGTCAAATTTGGCCGAAAAGCATCTATATCTTCCAAACCTGGAGTGGAGACTAGAAAGTCTTCCATTCTTGTCTGATCAATTGGCTTCTCCTTAAGCAGATTCGCATAAAACTCACTAGCGATGTCTAGGATCCCCGACCTGGACTTAATCACGGATCCCGAGACATCCCTGAGACCATTTACTGACTTGATTTCTATACCCTGTTTGCAATTCTGGAACGGGTCTGGCGAGTGGTATTTACCATAATCCCGCTCCAGAAACAAAGAGGTTAATCGGTCATATTGCTTCTGCCGAAGTTGAAGTTTGATCTCAGAGATCTCCCCCTGATCTCCGCCTTCCGAGACAAGAAATTCCAACTTTCTTCTCAATCTTTGGTAGGCAACATAATTACCAACCTGTCTCTTTTTAGCTAGACCCTTGAAAAGTCCAATAGCACGCTTCTTGACCACTTCCCACCACTCCGACGTGCTGCCAAACAAGTCCAGGATGGTTTCCTGTGCCTGAAAAAAATCCAAAAAAGATTGTCTGTTACTTTCCTCCACAAGTAGAGACGAATTTAATTTCCAAACACCCCTTCCTCTGGGAGGAGCTTCTGATACATTCAGATCTACCGATAGAATACAGTGATCAGAGAATTCAACCGCCTGCACCCTAGGGGGTGTAGTGGAAAAACTCTCTTTAACAAAAAATCTATCTATCCTACTCTGTCTATCACTACATCTATAAGTGAACCCTGTGAGGTCTGGCGTATGTCTAACGTGAACATCCACCAGACCTGCCTCACTAACCATCTTATTTAGAAGAACACTATCCGTACCCAGCCGATCTCTGGCACCCGACCTGTCCATCAACCTAACCACGGTGTTGAAATCACCGCCAAAGATGACAGACTGGGCAGTAAAAAGAAATGGCCTGATTGTCGTAAAGAGACGTTTCCTCTCCCAAGCCGTCTGGGGACCATAGATGTTAATTAGTCGGAGGTCTTGTCCCTTCACGACAACGTCCAGGACTAGGCATCTCCCCATCTCAACCTCAACCACCCGCCGGCAAGTTACCATGCCAGTTCTAAAAAGCACTGCCACTCCACTACAAGGCTCAGCCGCAAGAGACCAATAGCTCGGACCGGATCTCCAGTCCCTCTTGGCCAGTTGGATATCAGCCAAAGAGGTGAGCCTAGTCTCTTGCAAAAACAAAATGTCAGTATTAAAGCTACTGAGAAAAAATAAGGCTGTCCGTCTAGCACTTGTTGATCTTATACTTGCAACATTAATGGTTGCAAGTGTTAATGGAGGGGGAACCGCCATTTGGATGTTTGAGTTTCCAAAAACTTTATCTTCCACAAAGGACAAAAAACAAAATAAATACATTGAACAAGACCACACAGAAGACATTTAAGAAATGTCCCCTTGCTCTGCACTCTGCACCTCCATCTCATCAGATAGATTGTCTTCAGACAATACTTCATATTTGTTGCCCGTTGGTATGGTTTTAACCAACCTACTTTTGGCAAACTCTTCCTGTCTCTTGCAGCTTGCTTCTTGCTGCTTAATTGTCACCCTATCTTTAGTGGTTAGGGGACTGCGTTTCTTAGGATTCATGACCTTAAAATTCGACATCTCTGTCCCACCTGAGGGACCCCTTCTATTTGTTTTATCCTTGACCTTCCTTGGGGAAGATACCAGGATAAAATCTGAGGATTGCGAGGTTGGGGAAGGGGATGGGTCAGGAGGACGGGATGTAGGACTGGGTGTAGGACGGGACACAGGACGGGTTGTGGGACAGGGTGCTGAACGGGAAGGGATTTCGGGGTTAGGGGTAGAGAGGGAAGGAGGGTTAGGTTGAGTATCAGGAACAGTTTTGTTCCTCTTCAGACCCAAAGGAGCCCTTGTTGCCCCTCCTTTTTTGGGAGGGGAATTCTTGACATCCGGATTAGGCTTGGTCAGCCTTCTCTGGTTCTGGGGAGCATTTGCACCCCCAGCTGCATCCCTGAGAGATACCCTCTCCTTGGACAGGCCCCCAGATGCTTGGGGTACTTCAGAGGCCACACCTTTTACCACTCTGGAGGAGGACACAGAAGGGACAGTGGAAACAGACTGAGAAGTTACAGGCTTAGAGACATCTGACTGAGTTGGAACATTTGAAGGAAGAGCTTTCAAAAGAGTTTTTGAGCGCGCATCCTCCTCCATTATGCGTAGTATGACCTCTTTCTCCTCCACGGACATATTGTTCCAGGAGGTTGGACACGCGGTATATGGGTGACCAAACTTGAAACAAAAATTACATTTTATGGTCTTGCATTCTTTGGCCGCGTGTCCAAACTCCTGGCACAAACTGCATCTGGGGTTTTTACAACTGTAGCCATAGTGCCCCCTCCCCCCACATTTATAACACGTTCTCGGTTGACCTGGGTAAAAGACACTTATTTTGTCCCTGCCAATGAGGGCTGAGCGTGGGATATGATTAAAGCCACCTTCACCATTTCTTAACTTTATTTCCACTTCATAGCCTCCCCACCATATATCCAGATCGTCAAGAATTTTTTGGGGAGGGGACACTATGTCCACGTAATGACCCATCCAGGAAAGGATATCTCTCAGGGGAATTGATTCATTTGTCACCACAACTGTTGCTTTCCTGACAGGAGATAGCCTGGTATATGAGGATGCTGTAAAACCACGCCATTCATTGGCTCTTCTTTTGTATCTCTCCTCCAGAAAAAATTCCAGGCCATCTCCTGTCAGAAAGCTTACATCGTAGTATGTGGGGGGGGACCCTGAGGTTAAAATGGCATATATATCTTGTGATTTGATGCCCATGTCAAGGAGAAGTCTTACAAAATTTTTCCTATCTGGGATTGGAGTTTCTCCTTCCCATTTCAATCTTACCACATTCCTTCTCCCTGACAAGGGCACCTCAGTCTCTGATTCCAGAGCCACGGGTACTCTCTTGCCACTAGTGGCCTGCGCATAAGACCTATTAGGTCGTGACTTTGTAGCCTGGGCATATGAAGTAGCTGCTAGATTCTCTGCTGGCTCACCTCCTCTCGTAATATAATCTAATTGTGGTAATTGTTGATCCCCCACTACCACTGCCACCTCCATTGATGTTTCGGGTACCATAGGACAGGATTCCCCACCCCCCAAATTTGAGGGTCCTCCTAACTGACTATTAATTTCCTCACCTTCAGATTGTAAAACTTGTTGTGGAACCGACACCTGATTTACAGGATGACAGCTCCCAACCCCAGTGATCTTGTCTCTGTAAACCTCATCTCCGTTCTCATTGTAGCAAAGGATCAGACCATCAAAGACAGAGAATCTCTTACCCCCTGCTTTGAACTTGATTTCGAATTTAGGATCTATTGGCAGAAGGCCAATAACCCTTATATCACGCAAAGCTGGGGTATAAGAAAAAGACAAATCTTCCACCATTTGCCCAGATGCATTATCCTTGATCTGGAGATTGTTTTCAAAAAAGGTGTACCTCCTGTTTCCAGCTATAAAATCAGCCAAGGCATCAGTAACACATACATTTGAAGTACACAACATTGCACGATTTTTTGTATCTGTAACAATCTGTACATTACCATAAATGGTTTCAATGTCCTCAATTACGTCCTCACTTCTTTGGACTAGGGCCCTTGCATGGTCTGTCAGCATTCCATTATCCGTAACAATATTATTAGCACTTTGAGACCGATGCTCTCCCCCACCTATCAAATTTTGAGAGAGAACATCAGCCTCCTCTGAACCCATGTCAATGGACATTTCATCTTCTATATCCGTATTGACATAGGTTACAGAACACGGCTGAGCATTTTCTGGACCAGTGCTATCAATCTGCGATATATCAGTCATATTCTGAGTTTCTAATGCAATTCCTTGACTCCCTCCCCCTTCATTTGCATAATCTTCACTCTCTGTCTGTTTAACTTCCAATATCTCACCCTCCTCTGGCCCATCTTCATCTACGTGACCCATTTTATTACCATCTCTAGATACCACTAACTCTTTCTTTCCTCCCTGCTCACCTATGTTAGTCTCCATATCATCTTCCTTTCCTTTCCCCGTTATGCTTGTCATCTCCATGTCACTCACCTCCTCTCTAGGTTTCACTTTACTAACTATGTTCCCCATTACCTTGTAAGTCTTGTTCTTTCCTTTCTTTTTCTCTTTGTCGTCTTTGTGTGTGTCCAGCGAAATGCTCTGCCGCGCTCTGTTTTCCGGCATCCCCCGTGCTCTATTGCCACGAGGAACGCCAGTGCCGCTGATTTCGGCAGCTTCCCGAGCGCTTCCGGTCTCCTCGACGTCACTTCCGGTCGGATTCAAACTGCCCGTACTCACCGCGCTATTGGCTACAGGGAGAGTACCGGCTAGGGGAAGCACACGCCGCACTATTCCTTCTCCAGCCGCATCCCCTGCATCCACGGACGCCATTTTCCCCGCATTTTGCAGAGACTTTTTGCAAGCAGCTTCAGAGTCACCTAAAGAAGTGGGAGAAACAATGGAAACATTATCAACATTGGTAAGCGACTTTCTCCCCTTGATCTTGCTGTCTAGCTTCTTTATCTCAGTTTTTGTATCCTTTCTCTCAGTTTCACAGTCATTTCTTGGCGTTATTTCAGCGTTCCCAGACTTAGACTCCAGTCTGCCACTACACACTATTTCTTCTTCCTCTGTCATAGGAATTAAGTTCGCCACATCTGAGCTGGTTCCCATGTCCTCATCACCCACACATCGGCTGCTTACCGCACCAGAACCGCTCAGAGCGTTAACATCCATTTTTTCATTGTCTTTTCTCTCCACAGCATTGACATCAGCATTTGCAGGACTGCACTCTGCTCCAGACTTCACCCGCTTGGATGCGCCTGGTTGAGCGCTCTCATCTTCCACAGGGACACAGTCAGATTCTTCCTCCATACATTCAGCACAGGAATCAACATCCAGACCCAGCAGGCGCTTGCGGTGTGTAATAAATTCACCAAACGCACCGCTCCGCGCTTCCAAAGCTGCCACACATTTCCTTTGCTGTATTAGTTTTACCTTCAGTTCCTTCAGCTCAGCAACACTGTTCACCAAGCTAGGTGACCAGTTGACACCATACCTATGTTGTTGTTTTTTCCACAGGTATTTCAGTTCGTTCAGTCTCTTCAACTCCACGTCAAAGGCTTGAAACCAGGACACAACGGTTCCGGCAATCACCCCAGCATCAGTCTCACTGCCCAGCAAACCTAGGTCAGGGGGGGTATGAGCCGGCTGCTCCATGGCCTGGAGCAGCCGGCTAGTATAGGCTAGGCCTCTGCTGGCTTAACCAACCAGCAGGGCCTCACAGTCCACAGCTATCCCAGAAAATGAACCAGAGGGCTGGCAAGGTCCACCAAATAACTCTGGTAGTCAGGAGCTCCACACCACACAACCTCCACCTATCACTTGCAAATCGGAGTGATAGATTAGAATCTAGAGCCAACGGTAAGTTTTCTATGTTAAACCATTACACCATTGAAAAACTGGTTACGTTTGCAATCGAAAGAAAAATGACTATAGTTGAAGAAGTAATGGCCCCTAAACTATGTTCTGGGATGAAAGTTACAGCTTCAGTGAAATCCGTTTGCAAATCGGAGTGATAGATTAGAATCTAGAGCCAACGGTAAGTTTTCTATGTTAAACCATTACACCATTGAAAAACTGGTTACGTTTGCAATCGAAAGAAAAATGACTATAGTTGAAGAAGTAATGGCCCCTAAACTATGTTCTGGGATGAAAGTTACAGCTTCAGTGAAATCCGTTTGCAAATCGGAGTGATAGATTAGAATCTAGAGCCAACGGTAAGTTTTCTATGTTAAACCATTACACCATTGAAAAACTGGTTACGTTTGCAATCGAAAGAAAAATGACTATAGTTGAAGAAGTAATGGCCCCTAAACTATGTTCTGGGATGAAAGTTACAGCTTCAGTGAAATCCGTTTGCAAATCGGAGTGATAGATTAGAATCTAGAGCCAACGGTAAGTGTTCTATGTTAAACCATTACACCATTGAAAAACTGGTTACGTTTGCAATCGAAAGAAAAATGACTATAGTTGAAGAAGTAATGGCCCCTAAACTATGTTCTGGGATGAAAGTTACAGCTTCAGTGAAATCCGTTTGCAAATCGGAGTGATAGATTAGAATCTAGAGCCAACGGTAAGTTTTCTATGTTAAACCATTACACCATTGAAAAACTGGTTACGTTTGCAATCGAAAGAAAAATGACTATAGTTGAAGAAGTAATGGCCCCTAAACTATGTTCTGGGATGAAAGTTACAGCTTCAGTGAAATCCGTTTGCAAATCGGAGTGATAGATTAGAATCTAGAGCCAACGGTAAGTTTTCTATGTTAAACCATTACACCATTGAAAAACTGGTTACGTTTGCAATCGAAAGAAAAATGACTATAGTTGAAGAAGTAATGGCCCCTAAACTATGTTCTGGGATGAAAGTTACAGCTTCAGTGAAATCCGTTTGCAAATCGGAGTGATAGATTAGAATCTAGAGCCAACGGTAAGTTTTCTATGTTAAACCATTACACCATTGAAAAACTGGTTACGTTTGCAATCGAAAGAAAAATGACTATAGTTGAAGAAGTAATGACCCCTAAACTATGTTCTGGGATGAAAGTTACAGCTTCAGTGAAATCCGTTTGCAAATCGGAGTGATAGATTAGAATCTAGAGCCAACGGTAAGTTTTCTATGTTAAACCATTACACCATTGAAAAACTGGTTACGTTTGCAATCGAAAGAAAAATGACTATAGTTGAAGAAGTAATGGCCCCTAAACTATGTTCTGGGATGAAAGTTACAGCTTCAGTGAAATCCGTTTGCAAATCGGAGTGATAGATTAGAATCTAGAGCCAACGGTAAGTTTTCTATGTTAAACCATTACACCATTGAAAAACTGGTTACGTTTGCAATCGAAAGAAAAATGATTATAGTTGAAGAAGTAATGGCCCCTAAACTATGTTCTGGGATGAAAGTTACAGCTTCAGTGAAATCCGTTTGCAAATCGGAGTGATAGATTAGAATCTAGAGCCAACGGTAAGTGTTCTATGTTAAACCATTACACCATTGAAAAACTGGTTACGTTTGCAATCGAAAGAAAAATGACTATAGTTGAAGAAGTAATGGCCCCTAAACTATGTTCTGGGATGAAAGTTACAGCTTCAGTGAAATCCGTTTGCAAATCGGAGTGATAGATTAGAATCTAGAGCCAACGGTAAGTTTTCTATGTTAAACCATTACACCATTGAAAAACTGGTTACGTTTGCAATCGAAAGAAAAATGACTATAGTTGAAGAAGTAATGGCCCCTAAACTATGTTCTGGGATGAAAGTTACAGCTTCAGTGAAATCCGTTTGCAAATCGGAGTGATAGATTAGAATCTAGAGCCAACGGTAAGTTTTCTATGTTAAACCATTACACCATTGAAAAACTGCTTACGTTTGCAATCGAAAGAAAAATGACTATAGTTGAAGAAGTAATGGCCCCTAAACTATGTTCTGGGATGAAAGTTACAGCTTCAGTGAAATCCGTTTGCAAATCGGAGTGATAGATTAGAATCTAGAGCCAACGGTAAGTTTTCTATGTTAAACCATTACACCATTGAAAAACTGGTTACGTTTGCAATCGAAAGAAAAATGACTATAGTTGAAGAAGTAATGGCCCCTAAACTATGTTCTGGGATGAAAGTTACAGCTTCAGTGAAATCCGTTTGCAAATCGGAGTGATAGATTAGAATCTAGAGCCAACGGTAAGTTTTCTATGTTAAACCATTACACCATTGAAAAACTGGTTACGTTTGCAATCGAAAGAAAAATGACTATAGTTGAAGAAGTAATGGCCCCTAAACTATGTTCTGGGATGAAAGTTACAGCTTCAGTGAAATCCGTTTGCAAATCGGAGTGATAGATTAGAATCTAGAGCCAACGGTAAGTTTTCTATGTTAAACCATTACACCATTGAAAAACTGGTTACGTTTGCAATCGAAAGAAAAATGACTATAGTTGAAGAAGTAATGGCCCCTAAACTATGTTCTGGGATGAAAGTTACAGCTTCAGTGAAATCCGTTTGCAAATCGGAGTGATAGATTAGAATCTAGAGCCAACGGTAAGTGTTCTATGTTAAACCATTACACCATTGAAAAACTGGTTACGTTTGCAATCGAAAGAAAAATGACTATAGTTGAAGAAGTAATGGCCCCTAAACTATGTTCTGGGATGAAAGTTACAGCTTCAGTGAAATCCGTTTGCAAATCGGAGTGATAGATTAGAATCTAGAGCCAACGGTAAGTTTTCTATGTTAAACCATTACACCATTGAAAAACTGGTTACGTTTGCAATCGAAAGAAAAATGACTATAGTTGAAGAAGTAATGGCCCCTAAACTATGTTCTGGGATGAAAGTTACAGCTTCAGTGAAATCCGTTTGCAAATCGGAGTGATAGATTAGAATCTAGAGCCAACGGTAAGTTTTCTATGTTAAACCATTACACCATTGAAAAACTGGTTACGTTTGCAATCGAAAGAAAAATGACTATAGTTGAAGAAGTAATGGCCCCTAAACTATGTTCTGGGATGAAAGTTACAGCTTCAGTGAAATCCGTTTGCAAATCGGAGTGATAGATTAGAATCTAGAGCCAACGGTAAGTTTTCTATGTTAAACCATTACACCATTGAAAAACTGGTTACGTTTGCAATCGAAAGAAAAATGACTATAGTTGAAGAAGTAATGGCCCCTAAACTATGTTCTGGGATGAAAGTTACAGCTTCAGTGAAATCCGTTTGCAAATCGGAGTGATAGATTAGAATCTAGAGCCAACGGTAAGTTTTCTATGTTAAACCATTACACCATTGAAAAACTGGTTACGTTTGCAATCGAAAGAAAAATGACTATAGTTGAAGAAGTAATGGCCCCTAAACTATGTTCTGGGATGAAAGTTACAGCTTCAGTGAAATCCGTTTGCAAATCGGAGTGATAGATTAGAATCTAGAGCCAACGGTAAGTTTTCTATGTTAAACCATTACACCATTGAAAAACTGGTTACGTTTGCAATCGAAAGAAAAATGACTATAGTTGAAGAAGTAATGGCCCCTAAACTATGTTCTGGGATGAAAGTTACAGCTTCAGTGAAATCCGTTTGCAAATCGGAGTGATAGATTAGAATCTAGAGCCAACGGTAAGTTTTCTATGTTAAACCATTACACCATTGAAAAACTGGTTACGTTTGCAATCGAAAGAAAAATGACTATAGTTGAAGAAGTAATGGCCCCTAAACTATGTTCTGGGATGAAAGTTACAGCTTCAGTGAAATCCGTTTGCAAATCGGAGTGATAGATTAGAATCTAGAGCCAACGGTAAGTTTTCTATGTTAAACCATTACACCATTGAAAAACTGGTTACGTTTGCAATCGAAAGAAAAATGACTATAGTTGAAGAAGTAATGGCCCCTAAACTATGTTCTGGGATGAAAGTTACAGCTTCAGTGAAATCCGTTTGCAAATCGGAGTGATAGATTAGAATCTAGAGCCAACGGTAAGTTTTCTATGTTAAACCATTACACCATTGAAAAACTGGTTACGTTTGCAATCGAAAGAAAAATGACTATAGTTGAAGAAGTAATGGCCCCTAAACTATGTTCTGGGATGAAAGTTACAGCTTCAGTGAAATCCGTTTGCAAATCGGAGTGATAGATTAGAATCTAGAGCCAACGGTAAGTTTTCTATGTTAAACCATTACACCATTGAAAAACTGGTTACGTTTGCAATCGAAAGAAAAATGACTATAGTTGAAGAAGTAATGGCCCCTAAACTATGTTCTAGGATGAAAGTTACAGCTTCAGTGAAATCCGTTTGCAAATCGGAGTGATAGATTAGAATCTAGAGCCAACGGTAAGTTTTCTATGTTAAACCATTACACCATTGAAAAACTGGTTACGTTTGCAATCGAAAGAAAAATGACTATAGTTGAAGAAGTAATGGCCCCTAAACTATGTTCTGGGATGAAAGTTACAGCTTCAGTGAAATCCGTTTGCAAATCGGAGTGATAGATTAGAATCTAGAGCCAACGGTAAGTTTTCTATGTTAAACCATTACACCATTGAAAAACTGGTTACGTTTGCAATCGAAAGAAAAATGACTATAGTTGAAGAAGTAATGGCCCCTAAACTATGTTCTGGGATGAAAGTTACAGCTTCAGTGAAATCCGTTTGCAAATCGGAGTGATAGATTAGAATCTAGAGCCAACGGTAAGTTTTCTATGTTAAACCATTACACCATTGAAAAACTGGTTACGTTTGCAATCGAAAGAAAAATGACTATAGTTGAAGAAGTAATGGCCCCTAAACTATGTTCTGGGATGAAAGTTACAGCTTCAGTGAAATCCGTTTGCAAATCGGAGTGATAGATTAGAATCTAGAGCCAACGGTAAGTGTTCTATGTTAAACCATTACACCATTGAAAAACTGGTTACGTTTGCAATCGAAAGAAAAATGACTATAGTTGAAGAAGTAATGGCCCCTAAACTATGTTCTGGGATGAAAGTTACAGCTTCAGTGAAATCCGTTTGCAAATCGGAGTGATAGATTAGAATCTAGAGCCAACGGTAAGTTTTCTATGTTAAACCATTACACCATTGAAAAACTGGTTACGTTTGCAATCGAAAGAAAAATGACTATAGTTGAAGAAGTAATGGCCCCTAAACTATGTTCTGGGATGAAAGTTACAGCTTCAGTGAAATCCGTTTGCAAATCGGAGTGATAGATTAGAATCTAGAGCCAACGGTAAGTTTTCTATGTTAAACCATTACACCATTGAAAAACTGGTTACGTTTGCAATCGAAAGAAAAATGACTATAGTTGAAGAAGTAATGGCCCCTAAACTATGTTCTGGGATGAAAGTTACAGCTTCAGTGAAATCCGTTTGCAAATCGGAGTGATAGATTAGAATCTAGAGCCAACGGTAAGTTTTCTATGTTAAACCATTACACCATTGAAAAACTGGTTACGTTTGCAATCGAAAGAAAAATGACTATAGTTGAAGAAGTAATGGCCCCTAAACTATGTTCTGGGATGAAAGTTACAGCTTCAGTGAAATCCGTTTGCAAATCGGAGTGATAGATTAGAATCTAGAGCCAACGGTAAGTTTTCTATGTTAAACCATTACACCATTGAAAAACTGGTTACGTTTGCAATCGAAAGAAAAATGACTATAGTTGAAGAAGTAATGGCCCCTAAACTATGTTCTGGGATGAAAGTTACAGCTTCAGTGAAATCCGTTTGCAAATCGGAGTGATAGATTAGAATCTAGAGCCAACGGTAAGTTTTCTATGTTAAACCATTACACCATTGAAAAACTGGTTACGTTTGCAATCGAAAGAAAAATGACTATAGTTGAAGAAGTAATGGCCCCTAAACTATGTTCTGGGATGAAAGTTACAGCTTCAGTGAAATCCGTTTGCAAATCGGAGTGATAGATTAGAATCTAGAGCCAACGGTAAGTTTTCTATGTTAAACCATTACACCATTGAAAAACTGGTTACGTTTGCAATCGAAAGAAAAATGACTATAGTTGAAGAAGTAATGGCCCCTAAACTATGTTCTGGGATGAAAGTTACAGCTTCAGTGAAATCCGTTTGCAAATCGGAGTGATAGATTAGAATCTAGAGCCAACGGTAAGTTTTCTAAGTTTAACCATTACACCATTGAAAAACTGCTTACGTTTGCAATCGAAAGAAAAATGACTATAGTTGAAGAAGTAATGGCCCCTAAACTATGTTCTGGGATGAAAGTTACAGCTTCAGTGAAATCCGTTTGCAAATCGGAGTGATAGATTAGAATCTAGAGCCAACGGTAAGTTTTCTATGTTAAACCATTACACCATTGAAAAACTGGTTACGTTTGCAATCGAAAGAAAAATGACTATAGTTGAAGAAGTAATGGCCCCTAAACTATGTTCTGGGATGAAAGTTACAGCTTCAGTGAAATCCGTTTGCAAATCGGAGTGATAGATTAGAATCTAGAGCCAACGGTAAGTTTTCTATGTTAAACCATTACACCATTGAAAAACTGCTTACGTTTGCAATCGAAAGAAAAATGACTATAGTTGAAGAAGTAATGGCCCCTAAACTATGTTCTGGGATGAAAGTTACAGCTTCAGTGAAATCCGTTTGCAAATCGGAGTGATAGATTAGAATCTAGAGCCAACGGTAAGTTTTCTATGTTAAACCATTACACCATTGAAAAACTGGTTACGTTTGCAATCGAAAGAAAAATGACTATAGTTGAAGAAGTAATGGCCCCTAAACTATGTTCTGGGATGAAAGTTACAGCTTCAGTGAAATCCGTTTGCAAATCGGAGTGATAGATTAGAATCTAGAGCCAACGGTAAGTTTTCTATGTTAAACCATTACACCATTGAAAAACTGGTTACGTTTGCAATCGAAAGAAAAATGACTATAGTTGAAGAAGTAATGGCCCCTAAACTATGTTCTGGGATGAAAGTTACAGCTTCAGTGAAATCCGTTTGCAAATCGGAGTGATAGATTAGAATCTAGAGCCAACGGTAAGTTTTCTATGTTAAACCATTACACCATTGAAAAACTGCTTACGTTTGCAATCGAAAGAAAAATGACTATAGTTGAAGAAGTAATGGCCCCTAAACTATGTTCTGGGATGAAAGTTACAGCTTCAGTGAAATCCGTTTGCAAATCGGAGTGATAGATTAGAATCTAGAGCCAACGGTAAGTTTTCTATGTTAAACCATTACACCATTGAAAAACTGGTTACGTTTGCAATCGAAAGAAAAATGACTATAGTTGAAGAAGTAATGGCCCCTAAACTATGTTCTGGGATGAAAGTTACAGCTTCAGTGAAATCCGTTTGCAAATCGGAGTGATAGATTACAATCTAGAGCCAACGGTAAGTTTTCTATGTTAAACCAAGTACAATAATTTTTATTGAAGTTTTACATAACAAATTATTACATTACAGGCATTAGTGATTATGTATTCGTATTTGTACAGCTATATAAATGAATACAGTATAACAGTTAACAACAAATCTGTAGTACAGAAATTTATATAACAGGTAGATAAGAAAAATAATAGTCTGGTTAGAGGGTAGGTAGGTGTTATGCAGGAGTATTTTATTGGTGTGGAGTTGATATGAGGTGGTAGAAGGAGGTTTGGATGCAGATTGTAGGGTGTAAGTTGAGTGGACCACTGTGTGTGGAACTCCGCTACCAGCGCAGGAGTCCACGCACAGTCCCTGAGACTGCATTTCCGTTTTTTATTTTGGAAATATGTCTGATTTTACCAGTTCTCCACCTAGGTGTGGATATTTCCCAGTGAGGGAGTAAGCAAGTACCTGAGGTTGAGGGTATCTAACCAGATGGTAAATGTATTCTAACCGGGTTTGGTTGGAAAGAAATAGAGCTGGTGAGAAGTCTGATGTGAGGTTAACTTATCAAATAACCTATATATTGTTTAAAGTAATTGAAACTATGTTTAACCTACAGATAGGAATAACAGAAAGATCTCTTGGATCTGTACTCATTTCTTTATGATATCTAAACCTATTATGCTAAAAGTTTAATAATTATTAATTTTGTCAAAAAGAATAATCAAATTTTGACGTAACCACGTTTAAATGACATATCTCTGTTTTGTCTAGGCGATGCTTTAAATTACTTCCATAGTTACTAAGGTTGGAATTCTGTATTCCCTAGGATACTGTAGTTCAACCACAGCTCCAGCAGTGAAGAAAGCTGTGTAACAGATCCGTCAAGGATCCTCTCGACCTGGAAAATGGGGGACTTCAACCACCCTACAGAGATTCCAGGGAGCGGATCCTCAACTAAGGAGTCTCAAAAGTCTACCAGAGCTGCAGTGTTTCGTCCAGGTAGGAGAAAGGGAAGAAGAAAATTCCTAACTGACTAACTAACAGTTGTTATGACTCCAATTGTGTGTGAGTAGCTGTCATATCAGTTATTTTGTTGTATATACTACATCTAAAACTAAACTACACATCAAACTATGTACAATTAGAATGTCCCGATTGTGTTTCCAGAGCAAGAGAAATCTACCTATATTAAGATAAGTGAGCAACAGAGCCTTACCTGCGAGGATCCCCTTAGCACATTAAAGTCATACATGAGAGTTACACATGAGAGTACCTCTATCAAAGAGACCACAGATCTAAAATTCCATTAGTTTGGATTCCTTGTATGCAACAGGCCACAGAGCAGCCACCTCCAGGAAAGCACCCAGGTTTCCACATCTAATCGCCCAGGATTTCTCTGCAATAAGATTTGAATCAACAATACGCAGGATTTCTCCGATTGTTGGGATGACTTTTGATTTCCAGTTGAAAGCTAATTGATTCCTGATAGTTATAAAGATGTGATTATAGATCAATCTTTCCTGGGGTGGCAGATCCATGGTTCCTAAATGCAACAATGCCATACCAGAGGGTATAGGGTGTATGGACATAGGTAATTGTCCCAAGAAGACTCCTATATCTGTTCTGAGTTTCTTCAGTTTGGGGCAGTCCCATAAAATGTGCCCTACGGTACCCGTCCGGTTGCACCCCCTCCAACACAAGGGTGATGCCTTCATGTCAAACTTGGAAATCCTCTCAGGTGTCATGTACCACTGCCAAATGCTCTTTAGTAAGCCTTCAAAGTGTCTCACACAGTGTGAAGACTTCTTTACTGATCTCAAGACCTTTTCCCATTCTTCCATGTCTATCTCAGTTTGGAGATACTCCTGCCAACTATCTAGTTGCCATTGTGGGGTGGAATCTTTCATTTTTAGTAAGGTTTTGTAGAAAATAGATGTTCCCTTATAGTGTGAACCCTGAGGGTGGATAATTTTACTAATTTGTGGGGTCAGAGATACAGGGCTGTACGGGTGATATTTGCAGAATTTACTGATTTTCCTATATGTGGGGAGTTCTGTTGGTGGGAGACCATAGGTCTGAGTGAAAAATTCAAATGGTCTCAGTTCTGAGTTATCAAGAAGATCTTCTATGGAGTTAATACCAGAATCTGTCCAGGTTTGTAAATTTAAGTTATTTATTAAGGTTTGGAGAGTGATTAAGGGTGTGTCAGATTCTATGGATAAAACGTCCTTTTTGCACAGAGCGGTTAGTTCCTTCCAAATTCTAAGTGTGTTAATTGTTAATGGGTTCTGGATGGTCTGTCTAGTTTTCCAGGCCAGTCTGGCTCCAAGAAACAATTTGTAGTCTCCATAGCTAAGCTGATCCTCTTCAATCGAGAACCACTGTTTTGTGTTATCCCCGAGCCAGACTGCCCTGGACTGATCCATTATTGTAGCCTTATAATAGAATTCCAGGTTAGGGACACCTAGGCCCAAATTAGCAGTATCCATCATTAATATTTTGTTGGAAAACCTGGATTTTTTGTTTAATAATATAAATTGATTAAGAGCTTTTTGTAAGGTGTTGAAGAAGGTTTGGGGTACTTTTATAGGCAAGTTTCTAAAGAGGTATAGAAGTTGGGGAAGAATGAACATTTTAAAGGCTGCATTCCTTCCCAGCCAGGAGTATTCTACTTTTGCAAGATCTTCCAGTTTCTCTTTGAATTTTTTTAACCATGGGGCGTAGTTTTCTTTATAGATATTATTTAGTGTGGGTGTTATATAGATTCCTAAGTATTTTATGACAGTATCATTCCATACGAATTCACAAGAGCTTTTCAAGATATCCCTATCTTTCTGTGGGATAAAACATGGAAGAATGGTTGTCTTATTCTTATTTAATTTGTAATATGAGATTTTGGAGAACTCTTCTAGTTCCAATTGAGCATTTGGCAGTGATACGAGTGGTTTCTGGAGGAGGAGGATCACATCATCAGCGTATAAACCCATTTTATGTATGGTTTGTTTGTTTTTAATGCCAAAAATTTGTGAATTGTCTCTGATTCTTTGAGCGAGCGGTTCAATCGTTAAATTGAATATTAGGGGTGAGAGGGGGCAACCTTGACGGGTACCGTTTTTAATATCGAAGGGTAGAGATAGTGTGCCTGATGATAGGACTCTGGCAGATGGGTGGGTGTATAGGGCTAAAATGGCCTTGTGTAAGAAGGCAGGGATACCAAATTTGGTGAGCACCTTGGATAGGTACAGCCAATTGACTCTGTCGAACGCCTTCTCCGCGTCCAAGGAGACAAGGAGGGTAGGCGTCCGACAGAGCCCCACTCTATGGATCAGAGATAAAACCTTGCGAGTGCCATCACTAGTCGACCTATTCTTTGTAAACCCTACCTGATCTGGATGGATAATTTGGGGCATAAGGGGAGATAACCTATTAGCTATTATTCTGGCGTATAGTTTTATGTCAGTGTTTAGTAGGGAGATGGGCCTATAATTACTAGGGTCAGAGGGGTCCTTATCTTCCTTGGGAATTGTAGTTATTAGTGCCGAAAGTGATTCTCTAGGGAAATTGCCTTTAGTAGCTGCTTCATTAAACATATTTGTTAGGGGGGTTACTAGGATTGAAATAAATTTTTTAAAATAATCGTTAATAAAACCGTCTGGTCCTGGGGCTTTGTCTTTCTTTAGTGATCCTATTGCTGCTATTGTTTCTTGTTCTGTGAAGGGAGTTGCTAGGTATTTTTGCTCAAATTCTGTAAGGGAGGGGAGATTTACTTTATCAAGGTATAGTTCTATTTCCTGTGATAATGGGGTGTGGGTGTTTGGGTCCTTTTCGAGGTTATAAAGGGCTTCATAGTACTCTGCCAGGGCGTTTACAATATCTTTGGGGTGGTGGACTTCTATTTTTGTTTTGGGGTGTGTGATTTTAATAATTCTCTGACGAATTCTTTTTCCCTTAATTTTTTGGGCCATGGCCTTCCCTGCTCTATTATTATTATAGTACCAATTTTGTTTTAATGTGGTTTGCCATTTGTCGTACTGGTAGTACAATTTGTCTGCTAGGGACTGTCTAGTTTCCTCTAGTTGGGGTATGAGTTCATTCTTGTGATTGTTGTATATTTCTTTCTCTAGTGATTTAATTTTGTCTAATAAGATGTTAGTTTGTTCCCTAACTTTTTTGTTATGAATGGCACTCAACTTAATAAAGGTTCCTCTGATAAATGCTTTATGAGCATTCCAGAGAGTAGAGTTGGATATATCTCCTGTGTCATTGATTTTGAAATACTCTATTAGTTCCTTTTTAATTATAGGGGAAGTGTGTTCGGAGTGAAGGATGTATTTGTTAAGTCTCCATATATACTGTTGTTTCACAGAATTCTGGATATGAAATTTCACTATGAGAGGTGAGTGGTCTGACCACACTCTAGTACCAATTTCCATCTCTGAGACTAGTGGCAAGGTAAATTGGTCTGTTAGGCAATGGTCAATACGAGTGAAGGATTTATGAATGGTAGAGTAGAATGTGAACTGTTTCTCCTTGGGGTGAATGCACCTCCAAGTGTCAAATAACTCGTTTTTTGTCAAAATTGGTTGTAAAGTGGAGTGTTTAGTTCTTAATTTGGAAGTACAATCTAACTGTGGGTCTGTTATGGAGTTCAGATCTCCAGAAATAAAAAGATATCCTTTCTTGAAATTTGTTATTTTTTTGAGTTTTGAATTGATAAATTTAGTCTGGTGTTGGTTGGGGGCATATAGGTTCACAAAAGTGTAATCCTTAGAGTTCAATTGTCCAGTTATCATTACCATTCTACCATCATCACTTGAGTATGTGTCTTTTACCACTAGTCCCAGAGAGTCCCTAACTGCTATAAAAGTCCCAGCTTTTTTCTTATTATTCTGTAATGTAGAGTGAAATATATTGGTAAACTGAAATAATTTGTATTTTTTCGCTGCATTTTTGTTCAGGTGAGATTCTTGAACACATATAATATCTGCCTTTTGTTCCTTAATCAGTTTCTGTAAGAGGTATCGCTTCCTGAAAGAATTGAGGCCTCTCACATTAACTGAGAGGAGATTACATTTCTCAGCCATTACACCATGTATATTGCATCACAATTAAATCATACCATTGATTGGGATTCCTGCAGGCAGGCTCTGGAGCATCTCTGATGAAACTTTTTAACTCTACTCTGGTGGAGGGAAACAAGGTTAGTCGGGACAATGACCTATATAGAAATAACCAAAGTAATAGTACAATGAGAGGCATCCGGTTCTACCTTTCAATAGTACTACTGAAAAAAGGAGAGAAAAAAGTAGGTGAGAAGATAGTGAGAACACTAACAGTGTAAACAGAACAAAACAGATTGGTCAGATTAGAGTTCAGTTCAGGTGACCAATTCGGTAGAGTCCACCAGTGTGGACTTCAAGTGGTTTTTCCACCTGTAGGGAGAGAAAAATCAGTCCCAGGGGAAAAAACAAATGTGAGGGGGACAAAGTTCCTGGCTGATCACCCCGATTCAGCCTTTTGTCGAAGCCTCACTTGTTGCTACCTTGTCTGGTGTGATAGGAAGAGAGGTGTCCATAGCAGCAGGCTTAGGCAATAGAGGTGGGCGATAAAGTTTGTCTTTACTTGAGTCTTTGGATACAAAAAGTGGGATATTCCATCTGGATAAGAGGTCCTGTCCCTCTGTTGGATTCCTGATCACGTGTGTCTCCCCTCCGTCTCTTATGATCAGCTTTGGGGGGAATCCCCATGAGTAGTCGATTCTCTTGTTTCTCAAAGAGGCAGTGATCTGCGAGAATCCGCGTCTGGTTGAGAGGGTAGCTTGTGACAGATCCTGATATAACGCCAAGTTCTGATACGGGTCAGGAAGCTTTTGCCCTTTCCTAGTGGCTCCCAGCAGCTGTTCCTTTACGTGGAAAAAATGTATCCTTGTAATGACATCTCTAGGCAGATGTTTGGCGATGTGGGATGGCTTGGGTAGCCTATGGGCTCTGTCCACTACAAGCTCATTTTTAGGTATGTTAGGACAGGTGACTTTGATAATGTCCATGACGTAGTCCTTTAAATCATCATTCTGTACTGTCTCTGGGATCCCTCTGATCTTCAGGTTGTTTCTCCTGTTTCTATCCTCCCCATCAGCTATTTTTTCCTTCATCTGCCTATTCTCCTTTACAAGTTCTTTGTGAGCATCCACCAATGAATTGTGTGCTGCTGTCATCTCCACAATTCTGTGTTCCAACCTGGCCAGCCTATGGTCTGTTTCTTTAGTGTATACGGTCAGGTGGCCCACCAAAGCATGCATATCAGCCCTTATTTCCATAGAGTCCTTTCTTAAAATGCTACTGAAAGATATCATGAAATCTTTAAAAAAGGTTTGAGTCATGGGTTGGTCTGTGGCAGAGAATGACATCAGGGGGTCTGTAAATGCCATCGGTGGTGGGGGGTGGATGGATGGATGAGGGAGCTGATCAGATGCTTGGGTATGTGTGTGAGGGGAGGATAGAGGAATCTGTCCTACCTGGGACCTTGTTGTGTCATCTTTCCTGGGTTCCAGAATGTTTTTCCGGAATTCCGGATCCATTTTCCGGAATTCCGAATCCATTTTCCGGAATTCCGAATTGGAATTACGAAATTCCGCGTTCTCCGTGCGGGATACGGAGGCCTGCCTGGGGCTTCTGTCCCTGTTGTCAGCGGTACCTGTAGCGGCTTCATCTTCCTCACTGAGGTCCCCCAGGTAGTCCGCTCTGTTGCCCCTTCGATAGGGAGTCTGGAAAGCTGCAAAGCGATTCCTCTGGGTCACAGGCGGCGGTGTCCTGTAGTCTGCATCATGCCTGGAGCTAGGCCTGTAGTGCCGGGGGCCATCTTGGATATCTTCCTCCTGGAAGAAGTCAGTCAGTTTGCGGGGCAGAGGGGACCTGTAATTCCGCTTTGGTCTCGCTGTAATCCATTCCTGTGGGTCCTCTGCATGTTCACCCATCTTCCTGAGTAAAATGAGGCTTCTTAGTGCGCTGTGGAGTAGCTTTTTAGGGTGAAGACAGCAGGAGCTACAGGCTCAGACAACCATCCAGCTCCAGCGTCAAGCCACGCCCCTCTTTCTATGTTAAACCAATACACCATTGAAAAACTGGTTACGTTTGCAATCGAAAGAAAAATGACTATAGTTGAAGAAGTAATGGCCCCTAAACTATGTTCTGGGATGAAAGTTACAGCTTCAGTGAAATCCGTTTGCAAATCGGAGTGATAGATTAGAATCTAGAGCCAACGGTAAGTTTTCTATGTTGAACCATTACACCATTGAAAAACTGGTTACGTTTGCAATCGAAAGAAAAATGACTATAGTTGAAGAAGTAATGGCCCCTAAACTATGTTCTGGGATGAAAGTTACAGCTTCAGTGAAATCCGTTTGCAAATCGGAGTGATAGATTAGAATCTAGAGCCAACGGTAAGTTTTCTATGTTAAACCATTACACCATTGAAAAACTGGTTACGTTTGCAATCGAAAGAAAAATGACTATAGTTGAAGAAGTAATGGCCCCTAAACTATGTTCTGGGATGAAAGTTACAGCTTCAGTGAAATCCGTTTGCAAATCGGAGTGATAGATTAGAATCTAGAGCCAACGGTAAGTTTTCTATGTTAAACCATTACACCATTGAAAAACTGGTTACGTTTGCAATCGAAAGAAAAATGACTATAGTTGAAGAAGTAATGGCCCCTAAACTATGTTCTGGGATGAAAGTTACAGCTTCAGTGAAATCCGTTTGCAAATCGGAGTGATAGATTAGAATCTAGAGCCAACGGTAAGTTTTCTAAGTTTAACCATTACACCATTGAAAAACTGCTTACGTTTGCAATCGAAAGAAAAATGACTATAGTTGAAGAAGTAATGGCCCCTAAACTATGTTCTGGGATGAAAGTTACAGCTTCAGTGAAATCCGTTTGCAAATCGGAGTGATAGATTAGAATCTAGAGCCAACGGTAAGTTTTCTATGTTAAACCATTACACCATTGAAAAACTGGTTACGTTTGCAATCGAAAGAAAAATGACTATAGTTGAAGAAGTAATGGCCCCTAAACTATGTTCTGGGATGAAAGTTACAGCTTCAGTGAAATCCGTTTGCAAATCGGAGTGATAGATTAGAATCTAGAGCCAACGGTAAGTTTTCTATGTTAAACCATTACACCATTGAAAAACTGCTTACGTTTGCAATCGAAAGAAAAATGACTATAGTTGAAGAAGTAATGGCCCCTAAACTATGTTCTGGGATGAAAGTTACAGCTTCAGTGAAATCCGTTTGCAAATCGGAGTGATAGATTAGAATCTAGAGCCAACGGTAAGTTTTCTATGTTAAACCATTACACCATTGAAAAACTGGTTACGTTTGCAATCGAAAGAAAAATGACTATAGTTGAAGAAGTAATGGCCCCTAAACTATGTTCTGGGATGAAAGTTACAGCTTCAGTGAAATCCGTTTGCAAATCGGAGTGATAGATTAGAATCTAGAGCCAACGGTAAGTTTTCTATGTTAAACCATTACACCATTGAAAAACTGGTTACGTTTGCAATCGAAAGAAAAATGACTATAGTTGAAGAAGTAATGGCCCCTAAACTATGTTCTGGGATGAAAGTTACAGCTTCAGTGAAATCCGTTTGCAAATCGGAGTGATAGATTAGAATCTAGAGCCAACGGTAAGTTTTCTATGTTAAACCATTACACCATTGAAAAACTGGTTACGTTTGCAATCGAAAGAAAAATGACTATAGTTGAAGAAGTAATGGCCCCTAAACTATGTTCTGGGATGAAAGTTACAGCTTCAGTGAAATCCGTTTGCAAATCGGAGTGATAGATTAGAATCTAGAGCCAACGGTAAGTTTTCTATGTTAAACCATTACACCATTGAAAAACTGGTTACGTTTGCAATCGAAAGAAAAATGACTATAGTTGAAGAAGTAATGGCCCCTAAACTATGTTCTGGGATGAAAGTTACAGCTTCAGTGAAATCCGTTTGCAAATCGGAGTGATAGATTAGAATCTAGAGCCAACGGTAAGTGTTCTATGTTAAACCATTACACCATTGAAAAACTGGTTACGTTTGCAATCGAAAGAAAAATGACTATAGTTGAAGAAGTAATGGCCCCTAAACTATGTTCTGGGATGAAAGTTACAGCTTCAGTGAAATCCGTTTGCAAATCGGAGTGATAGATTAGAATCTAGAGCCAACGGTAAGTTTTCTATGTTAAACCATTACACCATTGAAAAACTGGTTACGTTTGCAATCGAAAGAAAAATGACTATAGTTGAAGAAGTAATGGCCCCTAAACTATGTTCTGGGATGAAAGTTACAGCTTCAGTGAAATCCGTTTGCAAATCGGAGTGATAGATTAGAATCTAGAGCCAACGGTAAGTTTTCTATGTTAAACCATTACACCATTGAAAAACTGCTTACGTTTGCAATCGAAAGAAAAATGACTATAGTTGAAGAAGTAATGGCCCCTAAACTATGTTCTGGGATGAAAGTTACAGCTTCAGTGAAATCCGTTTGCAAATCGGAGTGATAGATTAGAATCTAGAGCCAACGGTAAGTTTTCTATGTTAAACCATTACACCATTGAAAAACTGGTTACGTTTGCAATCGAAAGAAAAATGACTATAGTTGAAGAAGTAATGGCCCCTAAACTATGTTCTGGGATGAAAGTTACAGCTTCAGTGAAATCCGTTTGCAAATCGGAGTGATAGATTAGAATCTAGAGCCAACGGTAAGTTTTCTATGTTAAACCATTACACCATTGAAAAACTGGTTACGTTTGCAATCGAAAGAAAAATGACTATAGTTGAAGAAGTAATGGCCCCTAAACTATGTTCTGGGATGAAAGTTACAGCTTCAGTGAAATCCGTTTGCAAATCGGAGTGATAGATTAGAATCTAGAGCCAACGGTAAGTTTTCTATGTTAAACCATTACACCATTGAAAAACTGGTTACGTTTGCAATCGAAAGAAAAATGACTATAGTTGAAGAAGTAATGGCCCCTAAACTATGTTCTGGGATGAAAGTTACAGCTTCAGTGAAATCCGTTTGCAAATCGGAGTGATAGATTAGAATCTAGAGCCAACGGTAAGTTTTCTATGTTAAACCATTACACCATTGAAAAACTGGTTACGTTTGCAATCGAAAGAAAAATGACTATAGTTGAAGAAGTAATGGCCCCTAAACTATGTTCTGGGATGAAAGTTACAGCTTCAGTGAAATCCGTTTGCAAATCGGAGTGATAGATTAGAATCTAGAGCCAACGGTAAGTTTTCTATGTTAAACCATTACACCATTGAAAAACTGGTTACGTTTGCAATCGAAAGAAAAATGACTATAGTTGAAGAAGTAATGGCCCCTAAACTATGTTCTGGGATGAAAGTTACAGCTTCAGTGAAATCCGTTTGCAAATCGGAGTGATAGATTAGAATCTAGAGCCAACGGTAAGTTTTCTATGTTAAACCATTACACCATTGAAAAACTGGTTACGTTTGCAATCGAAAGAAAAATGACTATAGTTGAAGAAGTAATGGCCCCTAAACTATGTTCTGGGATGAAAGTTACAGCTTCAGTGAAATCCGTTTGCAAATCGGAGTGATAGATTAGAATCTAGAGCCAACGGTAAGTTTTCTATGTTAAACCATTACACCATTGAAAAACTGCTTACGTTTGCAATCAAAAGAAAAATGACTATAGTTGAAGAAGTAATGGCCCCTAAACTATGTTCTGGGATGAAAGTTACAGCTTCAGTGAAATCCGTTTGCAAATCGGAGTGATAGATTAGAATCTAGAGCCAACGGTAAGTTTTCTATGTTAAACCATTACACCATTGAAAAACTGGTTACGTTTGCAATCGAAAGAAAAATGACTATAGTTGAAGAAGTAATGGCCCCTAAACTATGTTCTGGGATGAAAGTTACAGCTTCAGTGAAATCCGTTTGCAAATCGGAGTGATAGATTAGAATCTAGAGCCAACGGTAAGTTTTCTATGTTAAACCATTACACCATTGAAAAACTGGTTACGTTTGCAATCGAAAGAAAAATGACTATAGTTGAAGAAGTAATGGCCCCTAAACTATGTTCTGGGATGAAAGTTACAGCTTCAGTGAAATCCGTTTGCAAATCGGAGTGATAGATTAGAATCTAGAGCCAACGGTAAGTTTTCTAAGTTTAACCATTACACCATTGAAAAACTGCTTACGTTTGCAATCGAAAGAAAAATGACTATAGTTGAAGAAGTAATGGCCCCTAAACTATGTTCTGGGATGAAAGTTACAGCTTCAGTGAAATCCGTTTGCAAATCGGAGTGATAGATTAGAATCTAGAGCCAACGGTAAGTTTTCTATGTTAAACCATTACACCATTGAAAAACTGGTTACGTTTGCAATCGAAAGAAAAATGACTATAGTTGAAGAAGTAATGGCCCCTAAACTATGTTCTGGGATGAAAGTTACAGCTTCAGTGAAATCCGTTTGCAAATCGGAGTGATAGATTAGAATCTAGAGCCAACGGTAAGTTTTCTATGTTAAACCATTACACCATTGAAAAACTGCTTACGTTTGCAATCGAAAGAAAAATGACTATAGTTGAAGAAGTAATGGCCCCTAAACTATGTTCTGGGATGAAAGTTACAGCTTCAGTGAAATCCGTTTGCAAATCGGAGTGATAGATTAGAATCTAGAGCCAACGGTAAGTTTTCTATGTTAAACCATTACACCATTGAAAAACTGGTTACGTTTGCAATCGAAAGAAAAATGACTATAGTTGAAGAAGTAATGGCCCCTAAACTATGTTCTGGGATGAAAGTTACAGCTTCAGTGAAATCCGTTTGCAAATCGGAGTGATAGATTAGAATCTAGAGCCAACGGTAAGTTTTCTATGTTAAACCATTACACCATTGAAAAACTGGTTACGTTTGCAATCGAAAGAAAAATGACTATAGTTGAAGAAGTAATGGCCCCTAAACTATGTTCTGGGATGAAAGTTACAGCTTCAGTGAAATCCGTTTGCAAATCGGAGTGATAGATTAGAATCTAGAGCCAACGGTAAGTTTTCTATGTTAAACCATTACACCATTGAAAAACTGCTTACGTTTGCAATCGAAAGAAAAATGACTATAGTTGAAGAAGTAATGGCCCCTAAACTATGTTCTGGGATGAAAGTTACAGCTTCAGTGAAATCCGTTTGCAAATCGGAGTGATAGATTAGAATCTAGAGCCAACGGTAAGTTTTCTATGTTAAACCATTACACCATTGAAAAACTGGTTACGTTTGCAATCGAAAGAAAAATGACTATAGTTGAAGAAGTAATGGCCCCTAAACTATGTTCTGGGATGAAAGTTACAGCTTCAGTGAAATCCGTTTGCAAATCGGAGTGATAGATTACAATCTAGAGCCAACGGTAAGTTTTCTATGTTAAACCATTACACCATTGAAAAACTGGTTACGTTTGCAATCGAAAGAAAAATGACTATAGTTGAAGAAGTAATGGCCCCTAAACTATGTTCTGGGATGAAAGTTACAGCTTCAGTGAAATCCGTTTGCAAATCGGAGTGATAGATTAGAATCTAGAGCCAACGGTAAGTTTTCTATGTTAAACCATTACACCATTGAAAAACTGGTTACGTTTGCAATCGAAAGAAAAATGACTATAGTTGAAGAAGTAATGGCCCCTAAACTATGTTCTGGGATGAAAGTTACAGCTTCAGTGAAATCCGTTTGCAAATCGGAGTGATAGATTAGAATCTAGAGCCAACGGTAAGTTTTCTATGTTAAACCATTACACCATTGAAAAACTGGTTACGTTTGCAATCGAAAGAAAAATGACTATAGTTGAAGAAGTAATGGCCCCTAAACTATGTTCTGGGATGAAAGTTACAGCTTCAGTGAAATCCGTTTGCAAATCGGAGTGATAGATTAGAATCTAGAGCCAACGGTAAGTTTTCTATGTTAAACCATTACACCATTGAAAAACTGGTTACGTTTGCAATCGAAAGAAAAATGACTATAGTTGAAGAAGTAATGGCCCCTAAACTATGTTCTGGGATGAAAGTTACAGCTTCAGTGAAATCCGTTTGCAAATCGGAGTGATAGATTAGAATCTAGAGCCAACGGTAAGTTTTCTATGTTAAACCATTACACCATTGAAAAACTGGTTACGTTTGCAATCGAAAGAAAAATGACTATAGTTGAAGAAGTAATGGCCCCTAAACTATGTTCTGGGATGAAAGTTACAGCTTCAGTGAAATCCGTTTGCAAATCGGAGTGATAGATTAGAATCTAGAGCCAACAGTAAGTTTTCTATGTTAAACCATTACACCATTGAAAAACTGGTTACGTTTGCAATCGAAAGAAAAATGACTATAGTTGAAGAAGTAATGGCCCCTAAACTATGTTCTGGGATGAAAGTTACAGCTTCAGTGAAATCCGTTTGCAAATCGGAGTGATAGATTAGAATCTAGAGCCAACGGTAAGTTTTCTATGTTAAACCATTACACCATTGAAAAACTGGTTACGTTTGCAATCGAAAGAAAAATGACTATAGTTGAAGAAGTAATGGCCCCTAAACTATGTTCTGGGATGAAAGTTACAGCTTCAGTGAAATCCGTTTGCAAATCGGAGTGATAGATTAGAATCTAGAGCCAACGGTAAGTTTTCTATGTTAAACCATTACACCATTGAAAAACTGGTTACGTTTGCAATCGAAAGAAAAATGACTATAGTTGAAGAAGTAATGGCCCCTAAACTATGTTCTGGGATGAAAGTTACAGCTTCAGTGAAATCCGTTTGCAAATCGGAGTGATAGATTAGAATCTAGAGCCAACGGTAAGTTTTCTATGTTAAACCATTACACCATTGAAAAACTGGTTACGTTTGCAATCGAAAGAAAAATGACTATAGTTGAAGAAGTAATGGCCCCTAAACTATGTTCTGGGATGAAAGTTACAGCTTCAGTGAAATCCGTTTGCAAATCGGAGTGATAGATTAGAATCTAGAGCCAACGGTAAGTGTTCTATGTTAAACCATTACACCATTGAAAAACTGGTTACGTTTGCAATCGAAAGAAAAATGACTATAGTTGAAGAAGTAATGGCCCCTAAACTATGTTCTGGGATGAAAGTTACAGCTTCAGTGAAATCCGTTTGCAAATCGGAGTGATAGATTAGAATCTAGAGCCAACGGTAAGTTTTCTATGTTAAACCATTACACCATTGAAAAACTGGTTACGTTTGCAATCGAAAGAAAAATGACTATAGTTGAAGAAGTAATGGCCCCTAAACTATGTTCTGGGATGAAAGTTACAGCTTCAGTGAAATCCGTTTGCAAATCGGAGTGATAGATTAGAATCTAGAGCCAACGGTAAGTTTTCTATGTTAAACCATTACACCATTGAAAAACTGGTTACGTTTGCAATCGAAAGAAAAATGACTATAGTTGAAGAAGTAATGGCCCCTAAACTATGTTCTGGGATGAAAGTTACAGCTTCAGTGAAATCCGTTTGCAAATCGGAGTGATAGATTAGAATCTAGAGCCAACGGTAAGTTTTCTATGTTAAACCATTACACCATTGAAAAACTGGTTACGTTTGCAATCGAAAGAAAAATGACTATAGTTGAAGAAGTAATGGCCCCTAAACTATGTTCTGGGATGAAAGTTACAGCTTCAGTGAAATCCGTTTGCAAATCGGAGTGATAGATTAGAATCTAGAGCCAACGGTAAGTTTTCTGTGTTAAACCATTACACCATTGAAAAACTGGTTACGTTTGCAATCGAAAGAAAAATGACTATAGTTGAAGAAGTAATGGCCCCTAAACTATGTTCTGGGATGAAAGTTACAGCTTCGGTGAAATCCGTTTGCAAATCGGAGTGATAGATTAGAATCTAGAGCCAACGGTAAGTTTTCTATGTTAAACCATTACACCATTGAAAAACTGGTTACGTTTGCAATCGAAAGAAAAATGACTATAGTTGAAGAAGTAATGGCCCCTAAACTATGTTCTGGGATGAAAGTTACAGCTTCAGTGAAATCCGTTTGCAAATCGGAGTGATAGATTAGAATCTAGAGCCAACGGTAAGTTTTCTATGTTAAACCATTACACCATTGAAAAACTGGTTACGTTTGCAATCGAAAGAAAAATGACGGATGCCCGCCACGGAATGGTTCTCAAATACTCTTATAATTAGTAACAACTCAACTCAACTCCTTTCCTTCCCCACCTCCCCTTTCTTTTCCCCTCTGACCCTCCACCGGAAGTCACCAATGGCATGATGTGGTAACCCCACCCTTGGTGACTCCCTTCAACCTCTATCCCCTTCCCCACCCCAGTGATCCTCACTTTCCCCTTCCCATTCCCCTTACCTTTTATTCATTAAGTGTTTGTTTCAGTTAAAACACTGTCTGCGTGTGGATGATCACACTAACAAATGTTTACCAATGTATATCCAGATGATGTGACTCTGTATCCATGTCTACCTTGATATGTTATATAGTTATGCGATAATCCCCACATGTGGGGAACATATGCACCAACTCTGTATATCATGTGTTTTACCTTTTAATAAACACCCTTGGAACGAAAGAAAAATGACTATAGTTGAAGAAGTAATGGCCCCTAAACTATGTTCTGGGATGAAAGTTACAGCTTCAGTGAAATCCGTTTGCAAATCGGAGTGATAGATTAGAATCTAGAGCCAACGGTAAGTTTTCTATGTTAAACCATTACACCATTGAAAAACTGGTTACGTTTGCAATCGAAAGAAAAATGACTATAGTTGAAGAAGTAATGGCCCCTAAACTATGTTCTGGGATGAAAGTTACAGCTTCAGTGAAATCCGTTTGCAAATCGGAGTGATAGATTAGAATCTAGAGCCAACGGTAAGTTTTCTATGTTAAACCATTACACCATTGAAAAACTGGTTACGTTTGCAATCGAAAGAAAAATGACTATAGTTGAAGAAGTAATGGCCCCTAAACTATGTTCTGGGATGAAAGTTACAGCTTCAGTGAAATCCGTTTGCAAATCGGAGTGATAGATTAGAATCTAGAGCCAACGGTAAGTTTTCTATGTTAAACCATTACACCATTGAAAAACTGGTTACGTTTGCAATCGAAAGAAAAATGACTATAGTTGAAGAAGTAATGGCCCCTAAACTATGTTCTGGGATGAAAGTTACAGCTTCAGTGAAATCCGTTTGCAAATCGGAGTGATAGATTAGAATCTAGAGCCAACGGTAAGTTTTCTATGTTAAACCATTACACCATTGAAAAACTGGTTACGTTTGCAATCGAAAGAAAAATGACTATAGTTGAAGAAGTAATGGCCCCTAAACTATGTTCTGGGATGAAAGTTACAGCTTCAGTGAAATCCGTTTGCAAATCGGAGTGATAGATTAGAATCTAGAGCCAACGGTAAGTTTTCTATGTTAAACCATTACACCATTGAAAAACTGGTTACGTTTGCAATCGAAAGAAAAATGACTATAGTTGAAGAAGTAATGGCCCCTAAACTATGTTCTGGGATGAAAGTTACAGCTTCAGTGAAATCCGTTTGCAAATCGGAGTGATAGATTAGAATCTAGAGCCAACGGTAAATTTTCTATGTTAAACCATTACACCATTGAAAAACTGGTTACGTTTGCAATCGAAAGAAAAATGACTATAGTTGAAGAAGTAATGGCCCCTAAACTATGTTCTGGGATGAAAGTTACAGCTTCAGTGAAATCCGTTTGCAAATCGGAGTGATAGATTAGAATCTAGAGCCAACGGTAAGTTTTCTATGTTAAACCATTACACCATTGAAAAACTGGTTACGTTTGCAATCGAAAGAAAAATGACTATAGTTGAAGAAGTAATGGCCCCTAAACTATGTTCTGGGATGAAAGTTACAGCTTCAGTGAAATCCGTTTGCAAATCGGAGTGATAGATTAGAATCTAGAGCCAACGGTAAGTTTTCTATGTTAAACCATTACACCATTGAAAAACTGGTTACGTTTGCAATCGAAAGAAAAATGAGTATAGTTGAAGAAGTAATGGCCCCTAAACTATGTTCTGGGATGAAAGTTACAGCTTCAGTGAAATCCGTTTGCAAATCGGAGTGATAGATTAGAATCTAGAGCCAACGGTAAGTTTTCTATGTTAAACCATTACACCATTGAAAAACTGGTTACGTTTGCAATCGAAAGAAAAATGACTATAGTTGAAGAAGTAATGGCCCCTAAACTATGTTCTGGGATGAAAGTTACAGCTTCAGTGAAATCCGTTTGCAAATCGGAGTGATAGATTAGAATCTAGAGCCAACGGTAAGTTTTCTATGTTAAACCATTACACCATTGAAAAACTGGTTACGTTTGCAATCGAAAGAAAAATGACTATAGTTGAAGAAGTAATGGCCCCTAAACTATGTTCTGGGATGAAAGTTACAGCTTCAGTGAAATCCGTTTGCAAATCGGAGTGATAGATTAGAATCTAGAGCCAACGGTAAGTTTTCTATGTTAAACCATTACACCATTGAAAAACTGGTTACGTTTGCAATCGAAAGAAAAATGACTATAGTTGAAGAAGTAATGGCCCCTAAACTATGTTCTAGGATGAAAGTTACAGCTTCAGTGAAATCCGTTTGCAAATCGGAGTGATAGATTAGAATCTAGAGCCAACGGTAAGTTTTCTATGTTAAACCATTACACCATTGAAAAACTGGTTACGTTTGCAATCGAAAGAAAAATGACTATAGTTGAAGAAGTAATGGCCCCTAAACTATGTTCTGGGATGAAAGTTACAGCTTCAGTGAAATCCGTTTGCAAATCGGAGTGATAGATTAGAATCTAGAGCCAACGGTAAGTTTTCTATGTTAAACCATTACACCATTGAAAAACTGGTTACGTTTGCAATCGAAAGAAAAATGACTATAGTTGAAGAAGTAATGGCCCCTAAACTATGTTCTGGGATGAAAGTTACAGCTTCAGTGAAATCCGTTTGCAAATCGGAGTGATAGATTAGAATCTAGAGCCAACGGTAAGTTTTCTATGTTAAACCATTACACCATTGAAAAACTGGTTACGTTTGCAATCGAAAGAAAAATGACTATAGTTGAAGAAGTAATGGCCCCTAAACTATGTTCTGGGATGAAAGTTACAGCTTCAGTGAAATCCGTTTGCAAATCGGAGTGATAGATTAGAATCTAGAGCCAACGGTAAGTTTTCTATGTTAAACCATTACACCATTGAAAAACTGGTTACGTTTGCAATCGAAAGAAAAATGACTATAGTTGAAGAAGTAATGGCCCCTAAACTATGTTCTGGGATGAAAGTTACAGCTTCAGTGAAATCCGTTTGCAAATCGGAGTGATAGATTAGAATCTAGAGCCAACGGTAAGTTTTCTATGTTAAACCATTACACCATTGAAAAACTGGTTACGTTTGCAATCGAAAGAAAAATGAGTATAGTTGAAGAAGTAATGGCCCCTAAACTATGTTCTGGGATGAAAGTTACAGCTTCAGTGAAATCCGTTTGCAAATCGGAGTGATAGATTAGAATCTAGAGCCAACGGTAAGTTTTCTATGTTAAACCATTACACCATTGAAAAACTGGTTACGTTTGCAATCGAAAGAAAAATGACTATAGTTGAAGAAGTAATGGCCCCTAAACTATGTTCTGGGATGAAAGTTACAGCTTCAGTGAAATCCGTTTGCAAATCGGAGTGATAGATTAGAATCTAGAGCCAACGGTAAGTTTTCTATGTTAAACCATTACACCATTGAAAAACTGGTTACGTTTGCAATCGAAAGAAAAATGACTATAGTTGAAGAAGTAATGGCCCCTAAACTATGTTCTGGGATGAAAGTTACAGCTTCGGTGAAATCCGTTTGCAAATCGGAGTGATAGATTAGAATCTAGAGCCAACGGTAAGTTTTCTGTGTTAAACCATTACACCATTGAAAAACTGGTTACGTTTGCAATCGAAAGAAAAATGACTATAGTTGAAGAAGTAATGGCCCCTAAACTATGTTCTGGGATGAAAGTTACAGCTTCGGTGAAATCCGTTTGCAAATCGGAGTGATAGATTAGAATCTAGAGCCAACGGTAAGTTTTCTATGTTAAACCATTACACCATTGAAAAACTGGTTACGTTTGCAATCGAAAGAAAAATGACTATAGTTGAAGAAGTAATGGCCCCTAAACTATGTTCTGGGATGAAAGTTACAGCTTCAGTGAAATCCGTTTGCAAATCGGAGTGATAGATTAGAATCTAGAGCCAACGGTAAGTTTTCTATGTTAAACCATTACACCATTGAAAAACTGGTTACGTTTGCAATCGAAAGAAAAATGACTATAGTTGAAGAAGTAATGGCCCCTAAACTATGTTCTGGGATGAAAGTTACAGCTTCAGTGAAATCCGTTTGCAAATCGGATTGATAGATTAGAATCTAGAGCCAACGGTAAGTTTTCTATGTTAAACCATTACACCATTGAAAAACTGGTTACGTTTGCAATCGAAAGAAAAATGACTATAGTTGAAGAAGTAATGGCCCCTAAACTATGTTCTGGGATGAAAGTTACAGCTTCAGTGAAATCCGTTTGCAAATCGGAGTGATAGATTAGAATCTAGAGCCAACGGTAAGTTTTCTATGTTAAACCATTACACCATTGAAAAACTGCTTACGTTTGCAATCGAAAGAAAAATGACTATAGTTGAAGAAGTAATGGCCCCTAAACTATGTTCTGGGATGAAAGTTACAGCTTCAGTGAAATCCGTTTGCAAATCGGAGTGATAGATTAGAATCTAGAGCCAACGGTAAGTTTTCTATGTTAAACCATTACACCATTGAAAAACTGGTTACGTTTGCAATCGAAAGAAAAATGACTATAGTTGAAGAAGTAATGGCCCCTAAACTATGTTCTGGGATGAAAGTTACAGCTTCAGTGAAATCCGTTTGCAAATCGGAGTGATAGATTACAATCTAGAGCCAACGGTAAGTTTTCTATGTTAAACCATTACACCATTGAAAAACTGGTTACGTTTGCAATCGAAAGAAAAATGACTATAGTTGAAGAAGTAATGGCCCCTAAACTATGTTCTGGGATGAAAGTTACAGCTTCAGTGAAATCCGTTTGCAAATCGGAGTGATAGATTAGAATCTAGAGCCAACGGTAAGTTTTCTATGTTAAACCATTACACCATTGAAAAACTGGTTACGTTTGCAATCGAAAGAAAAATGACTATAGTTGAAGAAGTAATGGCCCCTAAACTATGTTCTGGGATGAAAGTTACAGCTTCAGTGAAATCCGTTTGCAAATCGGAGTGATAGATTAGAATCTAGAGCCAACGGTAAGTTTTCTATGTTAAACCATTACACCATTGAAAAACTGGTTACGTTTGCAATCGAAAGAAAAATGACTATAGTTGAAGAAGTAATGGCCCCTAAACTATGTTCTGGGATGAAAGTTACAGCTTCAGTGAAATCCGTTTGCAAATCGGAGTGATAGATTAGAATCTAGAGCCAACGGTAAGTTTTCTATGTTAAACCATTACACCATTGAAAAACTGGTTACGTTTGCAATCGAAAGAAAAATGACTATAGTTGAAGAAGTAATGGCCCCTAAACTATGTTCTGGGATGAAAGTTACAGCTTCAGTGAAATCCGTTTGCAAATCGGAGTGATAGATTAGAATCTAGAGCCAACGGTAAGTTTTCTATGTTAAACCATTACACCATTGAAAAACTGGTTACGTTTGCAATCGAAAGAAAAATGACTATAGTTGAAGAAGTAATGGCCCCTAAACTATGTTCTGGGATGAAAGTTACAGCTTCAGTGAAATCCGTTTGCAAATCGGAGTGATAGATTAGAATCTAGAGCCAACAGTAAGTTTTCTATGTTAAACCATTACACCATTGAAAAACTGGTTACGTTTGCAATCGAAAGAAAAATGACTATAGTTGAAGAAGTAATGGCCCCTAAACTATGTTCTGGGATGAAAGTTACAGCTTCAGTGAAATCCGTTTGCAAATCGGAGTGATAGATTAGAATCTAGAGCCAACGGTAAGTTTTCTATGTTAAACCATTACACCATTGAAAAACTGGTTACGTTTGCAATCGAAAGAAAAATGACTATAGTTGAAGAAGTAATGGCCCCTAAACTATGTTCTGGGATGAAAGTTACAGCTTCAGTGAAATCCGTTTGCAAATCGGAGTGATAGATTAGAATCTAGAGCCAACGGTAAGTTTTCTATGTTAAACCATTACACCATTGAAAAACTGGTTACGTTTGCAATCGAAAGAAAAATGACTATAGTTGAAGAAGTAATGGCCCCTAAACTATGTTCTGGGATGAAAGTTACAGCTTCAGTGAAATCCGTTTGCAAATCGGAGTGATAGATTAGAATCTAGAGCCAACGGTAAGTTTTCTATGTTAAACCATTACACCATTGAAAAACTGGTTACGTTTGCAATCGAAAGAAAAATGACTATAGTTGAAGAAGTAATGGCCCCTAAACTATGTTCTGGGATGAAAGTTACAGCTTCAGTGAAATCCGTTTGCAAATCGGAGTGATAGATTAGAATCTAGAGCCAACGGTAAGTGTTCTATGTTAAACCATTACACCATTGAAAAACTGGTTACGTTTGCAATCGAAAGAAAAATGACTATAGTTGAAGAAGTAATGGCCCCTAAACTATGTTCTGGGATGAAAGTTACAGCTTCAGTGAAATCCGTTTGCAAATCGGAGTGATAGATTAGAATCTAGAGCCAACGGTAAGTTTTCTATGTTAAACCATTACACCATTGAAAAACTGGTTACGTTTGCAATCGAAAGAAAAATGACTATAGTTGAAGAAGTAATGGCCCCTAAACTATGTTCTGGGATGAAAGTTACAGCTTCAGTGAAATCCGTTTGCAAATCGGAGTGATAGATTAGAATCTAGAGCCAACGGTAAGTTTTCTATGTTAAACCATTACACCATTGAAAAACTGGTTACGTTTGCAATCGAAAGAAAAATGACTATAGTTGAAGAAGTAATGGCCCCTAAACTATGTTCTGGGATGAAAGTTACAGCTTCAGTGAAATCCGTTTGCAAATCGGAGTGATAGATTAGAATCTAGAGCCAACGGTAAGTTTTCTATGTTAAACCATTACACCATTGAAAAACTGGTTACGTTTGCAATCGAAAGAAAAATGACTATAGTTGAAGAAGTAATGGCCCCTAAACTATGTTCTGGGATGAAAGTTACAGCTTCAGTGAAATCCGTTTGCAAATCGGAGTGATAGATTAGAATCTAGAGCCAACGGTAAGTTTTCTGTGTTAAACCATTACACCATTGAAAAACTGGTTACGTTTGCAATCGAAAGAAAAATGACTATAGTTGAAGAAGTAATGGCCCCTAAACTATGTTCTGGGATGAAAGTTACAGCTTCGGTGAAATCCGTTTGCAAATCGGAGTGATAGATTAGAATCTAGAGCCAACGGTAAGTTTTCTATGTTAAACCATTACACCATTGAAAAACTGGTTACGTTTGCAATCGAAAGAAAAATGACTATAGTTGAAGAAGTAATGGCCCCTAAACTATGTTCTGGGATGAAAGTTACAGCTTCAGTGAAATCCGTTTGCAAATCGGAGTGATAGATTAGAATCTAGAGCCAACGGTAAGTTTTCTATGTTAAACCATTACACCATTGAAAAACTGGTTACGTTTGCAATCGAAAGAAAAATGACGGATGCCCGCCACGGAATGGTTCTCAAATACTCTTATAATTAGTAACAACTCAACTCAACTCCTTTCCTTCCCCACCTCCCCTTTCTTTTCCCCTCTGACCCTCCACCGGAAGTCACCAATGGCATGATGTGGTAACCCCACCCTTGGTGACTCCCTTCAACCTCTATCCCCTTCCCCACCCCAGTGATCCTCACTTTCCCCTTCCCATTCCCCTTACCTTTTATTCATTAAGTGTTTGTTTCAGTTAAAACACTGTCTGCGTGTGGATGATCACACTAACAAATGTTTACCAATGTATATCCAGATGATGTGACTCTGTATCCATGTCTACCTTGATATGTTATATAGTTATGCGATAATCCCCACATGTGGGGAACATATGCACCAACTCTGTATATCATGTGTTTTACCTTTTAATAAACACCCTTGGAACGAAAGAAAAATGACTATAGTTGAAGAAGT
Source organism: Hyperolius riggenbachi (assembly GCF_040937935.1). Classification (NCBI taxonomy): domain Eukaryota; kingdom Metazoa; phylum Chordata; class Amphibia; order Anura; family Hyperoliidae; genus Hyperolius; species Hyperolius riggenbachi. The sequence goes on from NW_027152589.1 coordinate 46,932, forward strand.
AATGGCCCCTAAACTATGTTCTGGGATGAAAGTTACAGCTTCAGTGAAATCCGTTTGCAAATCGGAGTGATAGATTAGAATCTAGAGCCAACGGTAAGTTTTCTATGTTAAACCATTACACCATTGAAAAACTGGTTACGTTTGCAATCGAAAGAAAAATGACTATAGTTGAAGAAGTAATGGCCCCTAAACTATGTTCTGGGATGAAAGTTACAGCTTCAGTGAAATCCGTTTGCAAATCGGAGTGATAGATTAGAATCTAGAGCCAACGGTAAGTTTTCTATGTTAAACCATTACACCATTGAAAAACTGGTTACGTTTGCAATCGAAAGAAAAATGACTATAGTTGAAGAAGTAATGGCCCCTAAACTATGTTCTGGGATGAAAGTTACAGCTTCAGTGAAATCCGTTTGCAAATCGGAGTGATAGATTAGAATCTAGAGCCAACGGTAAGTTTTCTATGTTAAACCATTACACCATTGAAAAACTGGTTACGTTTGCAATCGAAAGAAAAATGACTATAGTTGAAGAAGTAATGGCCCCTAAACTATGTTCTGGGATGAAAGTTACAGCTTCAGTGAAATCCGTTTGCAAATCGGAGTGATAGATTAGAATCTAGAGCCAACGGTAAGTTTTCTATGTTAAACCATTACACCATTGAAAAACTGGTTACGTTTGCAATCGAAAGAAAAATGACTATAGTTGAAGAAGTAATGGCCCCTAAACTATGTTCTGGGATGAAAGTTACAGCTTCAGTGAAATCCGTTTGCAAATCGGAGTGATAGATTAGAATCTAGAGCCAACGGTAAGTTTTCTATGTTAAACCATTACACCATTGAAAAACTGGTTACGTTTGCAATCGAAAGAAAAATGACTATAGTTGAAGAAGTAATGGCCCCTAAACTATGTTCTGGGATGAAAGTTACAGCTTCAGTGAAATCCGTTTGCAAATCGGAGTGATAGATTAGAATCTAGAGCCAACGGTAAATTTTCTATGTTAAACCATTACACCATTGAAAAACTGGTTACGTTTGCAATCGAAAGAAAAATGACTATAGTTGAAGAAGTAATGGCCCCTAAACTATGTTCTGGGATGAAAGTTACAGCTTCAGTGAAATCCGTTTGCAAATCGGAGTGATAGATTAGAATCTAGAGCCAACGGTAAGTTTTCTATGTTAAACCATTACACCATTGAAAAACTGGTTACGTTTGCAATCGAAAGAAAAATGACTATAGTTGAAGAAGTAATGGCCCCTAAACTATGTTCTGGGATGAAAGTTACAGCTTCAGTGAAATCCGTTTGCAAATCGGAGTGATAGATTAGAATCTAGAGCCAACGGTAAGTTTTCTATGTTAAACCATTACACCATTGAAAAACTGGTTACGTTTGCAATCGAAAGAAAAATGAGTATAGTTGAAGAAGTAATGGCCCCTAAACTATGTTCTGGGATGAAAGTTACAGCTTCAGTGAAATCCGTTTGCAAATCGGAGTGATAGATTAGAATCTAGAGCCAACGGTAAGTTTTCTATGTTAAACCATTACACCATTGAAAAACTGGTTACGTTTGCAATCGAAAGAAAAATGACTATAGTTGAAGAAGTAATGGCCCCTAAACTATGTTCTGGGATGAAAGTTACAGCTTCAGTGAAATCCGTTTGCAAATCGGAGTGATAGATTAGAATCTAGAGCCAACGGTAAGTTTTCTATGTTAAACCATTACACCATTGAAAAACTGGTTACGTTTGCAATCGAAAGAAAAATGACTATAGTTGAAGAAGTAATGGCCCCTAAACTATGTTCTGGGATGAAAGTTACAGCTTCAGTGAAATCCGTTTGCAAATCGGAGTGATAGATTAGAATCTAGAGCCAACGGTAAGTTTTCTATGTTAAACCATTACACCATTGAAAAACTGGTTACGTTTGCAATCGAAAGAAAAATGACTATAGTTGAAGAAGTAATGGCCCCTAAACTATGTTCTAGGATGAAAGTTACAGCTTCAGTGAAATCCGTTTGCAAATCGGAGTGATAGATTAGAATCTAGAGCCAACGGTAAGTTTTCTATGTTAAACCATTACACCATTGAAAAACTGGTTACGTTTGCAATCGAAAGAAAAATGACTATAGTTGAAGAAGTAATGGCCCCTAAACTATGTTCTGGGATGAAAGTTACAGCTTCAGTGAAATCCGTTTGCAAATCGGAGTGATAGATTAGAATCTAGAGCCAACGGTAAGTTTTCTATGTTAAACCATTACACCATTGAAAAACTGGTTACGTTTGCAATCGAAAGAAAAATGACTATAGTTGAAGAAGTAATGGCCCCTAAACTATGTTCTGGGATGAAAGTTACAGCTTCAGTGAAATCCGTTTGCAAATCGGAGTGATAGATTAGAATCTAGAGCCAACGGTAAGTTTTCTATGTTAAACCATTACACCATTGAAAAACTGGTTACGTTTGCAATCGAAAGAAAAATGACTATAGTTGAAGAAGTAATGGCCCCTAAACTATGTTCTGGGATGAAAGTTACAGCTTCAGTGAAATCCGTTTGCAAATCGGAGTGATAGATTAGAATCTAGAGCCAACGGTAAGTTTTCTATGTTAAACCATTACACCATTGAAAAACTGGTTACGTTTGCAATCGAAAGAAAAATGACTATAGTTGAAGAAGTAATGGCCCCTAAACTATGTTCTGGGATGAAAGTTACAGCTTCAGTGAAATCCGTTTGCAAATCGGAGTGATAGATTAGAATCTAGAGCCAACGGTAAGTTTTCTATGTTAAACCATTACACCATTGAAAAACTGGTTACGTTTGCAATCGAAAGAAAAATGAGTATAGTTGAAGAAGTAATGGCCCCTAAACTATGTTCTGGGATGAAAGTTACAGCTTCAGTGAAATCCGTTTGCAAATCGGAGTGATAGATTAGAATCTAGAGCCAACGGTAAGTTTTCTATGTTAAACCATTACACCATTGAAAAACTGGTTACGTTTGCAATCGAAAGAAAAATGACTATAGTTGAAGAAGTAATGGCCCCTAAACTATGTTCTGGGATGAAAGTTACAGCTTCAGTGAAATCCGTTTGCAAATCGGAGTGATAGATTAGAATCTAGAGCCAACGGTAAGTTTTCTATGTTAAACCATTACACCATTGAAAAACTGGTTACGTTTGCAATCGAAAGAAAAATGACTATAGTTGAAGAAGTAATGGCCCCTAAACTATGTTCTGGGATGAAAGTTACAGCTTCGGTGAAATCCGTTTGCAAATCGGAGTGATAGATTAGAATCTAGAGCCAACGGTAAGTTTTCTGTGTTAAACCATTACACCATTGAAAAACTGGTTACGTTTGCAATCGAAAGAAAAATGACTATAGTTGAAGAAGTAATGGCCCCTAAACTATGTTCTGGGATGAAAGTTACAGCTTCGGTGAAATCCGTTTGCAAATCGGAGTGATAGATTAGAATCTAGAGCCAACGGTAAGTTTTCTATGTTAAACCATTACACCATTGAAAAACTGGTTACGTTTGCAATCGAAAGAAAAATGACTATAGTTGAAGAAGTAATGGCCCCTAAACTATGTTCTGGGATGAAAGTTACAGCTTCAGTGAAATCCGTTTGCAAATCGGAGTGATAGATTAGAATCTAGAGCCAACGGTAAGTTTTCTATGTTAAACCATTACACCATTGAAAAACTGGTTACGTTTGCAATCGAAAGAAAAATGACTATAGTTGAAGAAGTAATGGCCCCTAAACTATGTTCTGGGATGAAAGTTACAGCTTCAGTGAAATCCGTTTGCAAATCGGATTGATAGATTAGAATCTAGAGCCAACGGTAAGTTTTCTATGTTAAACCATTACACCATTGAAAAACTGGTTACGTTTGCAATCGAAAGAAAAATGACTATAGTTGAAGAAGTAATGGCCCCTAAACTATGTTCTGGGATGAAAGTTACAGCTTCGGTGAAATCCGTTTGCAAATCGGAGTGATAGATTAGAATCTAGAGCCAACGGTAAGTTTTCTATGTTAAACCATTACACCATTGAAAAACTGGTTACGTTTGCAATCGAAAGAAAAATGACTATAGTTGAAGAAGTAATGGCCCCTAAACTATGTTCTAGGATGAAAGTTACAGCTTCAGTGAAATCCGTTTGCAAATCGGAGTGATAGATTAGAATCTAGAGCCAACGGTAAGTTTTCTATGTTAAACCATTACACCATTGAAAAACTGGTTACGTTTGCAATCGAAAGAAAAATGACTATAGTTGAAGAAGTAATGGCCCCTAAACTATGTTCTGGGATGAAAGTTACAGCTTCAGTGAAATCCGTTTGCAAATCGGAGTGATAGATTAGAATCTAGAGCCAACGGTAAGTTTTCTATGTTAAACCATTACACCATTGAAAAACTGGTTACGTTTGCAATCGAAAGAAAAATGACTATAGTTGAAGAAGTAATGGCCCCTAAACTATGTTCTGGGATGAAAGTTACAGCTTCAGTGAAATCCGTTTGCAAATCGGAGTGATAGATTAGAATCTAGAGCCAACGGTAAGTTTTCTATGTTAAACCATTACACCATTGAAAAACTGGTAACGTTTGCAATCGAAAGAAAAATGACTATAGTTGAAGAAGTAATGGCCCCTAAACTATGTTCTGGGATGAAAGTTACAGCTTCAGTGAAATCCGTTTGCAAATCGGAGTGATAGATTAGAATCTAGAGCCAACTGTAAATTTTCTATGTTAAACCATTACACCATTGAAAAACTGGTTACGTTTGCAATCGAAAGAAAAATGACTATAGTTGAAGAAGTAATGGCCCCTAAACTATGTTCTGGGATGAAAGTTACAGCTTCAGTGAAATCTGTTTGCAAATCGGAGTGATAGATTAGAATCTAGAGCCAACGGTAAGTTTTCTATGTTAAACCATTACACCATTGAAAAACTGGTTACGTTTGCAATCGAAAGAAAAATGACTATAGTTGAAGAAGTAATGGCCCCTAAACTATGTTCTGGGATGAAAGTTACAGCTTCAGTGAAATCCGTTTGCAAATCGGAGTGATAGATTACAATCTAGAGCCAACGGTAAGTTTTCTGTGTTAAACCATTACACCATTGAAAAACTGGTTACGTTTGCAATCGAAAGAAAAATGACTATAGTTGAAGAAGTAATGGCCCCTAAACTATGTTCTGGGATGAAAGTTACAGCTTCGGTGAAATCCGTTTGCAAATCGGAGTGATAGATTAGAATCTAGAGCCAACGGTAAGTTTTCTGTGTTAAACCATTACACCATTGAAAAACTGGTTACGTTTGCAATCGAAAGAAAAATGACTATAGTTGAAGAAGTAATGGCCCCTAAACTATGTTCTGGGATGAAAGTTACAGCTTCAGTGAAATCCGTTTGCAAATCGGAGTGATAGATTAGAATCTAGAGCCAACGGTAAGTTTTCTATGTTAAACCATTACACCATTGAAAAACTGGTTACGTTTGCAATCGAAAGAAAAATGACTATAGTTGAAGAAGTAATGGCCCCTAAACTATGTTCTGGGATGAAAGTTACAGCTTCAGTGAAATCCGTTTGCAAATCGGATTGATAGATTAGAATCTAGAGCCAACGGTAAGTTTTCTATGTTAAACCATTACACCATTGAAAAACTGGTTACGTTTGCAATCGAAAGAAAAATGACTATAGTTGAAGAAGTAATGGCCCCTAAACTATGTTCTGGGATGAAAGTTACAGCTTCAGTGAAATCCGTTTGCAAATCGGAGTGATAGATTAGAATCTAGAGCCAACGGTAAGTTTTCTATGTTAAACCATTACACCATTGAAAAACTGGTTACGTTTGCAATCGAAAGAAAAATGACTATAGTTGAAGAAGTAATGGCCCCTAAACTATGTTCTAGGATGAAAGTTACAGCTTCAGTGAAATCCGTTTGCAAATCGGAGTGATAGATTAGAATCTAGAGCCAACGGTAAGTTTTCTATGTTAAACCATTACACCATTGAAAAACTGGTTACGTTTGCAATCGAAAGAAAAATGACTATAGTTGAAGAAGTAATGGCCCCTAAACTATGTTCTGGGATGAAAGTTACAGCTTCAGTGAAATCCGTTTGCAAATCGGAGTGATAGATTAGAATCTAGAGCCAACGGTAAGTTTTCTATGTTAAACCATTACACCATTGAAAAACTGGTTACGTTTGCAATCGAAAGAAAAAATGACTATAGTTGAAGAAGTAATGGCCCCTAAACTATGTTCTGGATGAAAGTTACAGCTTCAGTGAAATCCGTTTGCAAATCGGAGTGATAGATTAGAATCTAGAGCCAACGGTAAGTTTTCTATGTTAAACCATTACACCATTGAAAAACTGGTTACGTTTGCAATCGAAAGAAAAATGACTATAGTTGAAGAAGTAATGGCCCCTAAACTATGTTCTGGGATGAAAGTTACAGCTTCAGTGAAATCCGTTTGCAAATCGGAGTGATAGATTAGAATCTAGAGCCAACGGTAAATTTTCTATGTTAAACCATTACACCATTGAAAAACTGGTTACGTTGCAATCGAAAGAAAAATGACTATAGTTGAAGAAGTAATGGCCCCTAAACTATGTTCTGGATGAAAGTTACAGCTTCAGTGAAATCCGTTTGCAAATCGGAGTGATAGATTAGAATCTAGAGCCAACGGTAAGTTTTCTATGTTAAACCATTACACCATTGAAAAACTGGTTACGTTTGCAATCGAAAGAAAAATGACTATAGTTGAAGAAGTAATGGCCCCTAAACTATGTTCTGGGATGAAAGTTACAGCTTCAGTGAAATCCGTTTGCAAATCGGAGTGATAGATTAGAATCTAGAGCCAACGGTAAGTTTTCTATGTTAAACCATTACACCATTGAAAAACTGGTTACGTTTGCAATCGAAAGAAAAATGACTATAGTTGAAGAAGTAATGGCCCCCTAAACTATGTTCTGGGATGAAAGTTACAGCTTCAGTGAAATCCGTTTGCAAATCGGAGTGATAGATTAGAATCTAGAGCAACGGTAAGTTTTCTATGTTAAACCATTACACCATTGAAAAACTGGTTACGTTTGCAATCGAAAGAAAAATGACTATAGTTGAAGAAGTAATGGCCCCTAAACTATGTTCTGGGATGAAAGTTACAGCTTCGGTGAAATCCGTTTGCAAATCGGAGTGATAGATTAGAATCTAGAGCCAACGGTAAGTTTCTCTATGTTAAACCATTACACCATTGAAAAAACTGGTTACGTTTGCAATCGAAAGAAAAATGACTATAGTTGAAGAAGTAATGGCCCCTAAACTATGTTCTGGGATGAAAGTTACAGCTTCAGTGAAATCCGTTTGCAAATCGGAGTGATAGATTAGAATCTAGAGCCAACGGTAAGTTTTCTATGTTAAACCATTACACCCATTGAAAAACTGGTTACGTTTGCAATCGAAAGAAAAATGACTATAGTTGAAGAAGTAATGGCCCCTAAACTATGTTCTGGGATGAAAGTTACAGCTTCAGTGAAATCCGTTTGCAAATCGGATTGATAGATTAGAATCTAGAGCCAACGGTAAGTTTTCTATGTTAAACCATTACACCATTGAAAAACTGGTTACGTTTGCAATCGAAAGAAAAATGACTATAGTTGAAGAAGTAATGGCCCCTAAACTATGTTCTGGGATGAAAGTTACAGCTTCAGTGAAATCCGTTTGCAAATCGGAGTGATAGATTAGAATCTAGAGCCAACGGTAAGTTTTCTATGTTAAACCATTACACCATTGAAAAACTGGTTACGTTTGCAATCGAAAGAAAAATGACTATAGTTGAAGAAGTAATGGCCCCTAAACTATGTTCTGGGATGAAAGTTACAGCTTCAGTGAAATCCGTTTGCAAATCGGAGTGATAGATTAGAATCTAGAGCCAACGGTAAGTTTTCTATGTTAAACCATTACACCATTGAAAAACTGGTTACGTTTTGCAATCGAAAGAAAAATGACTATAGTTGAAGAAGTAATGGCCCCTAAACTATGTTCTGGGATGAAAGTTACAGCTTCAGTGAAATCCGTTTGCAAATCGGAGTGATAGATTAGAATCTAGAGCCAACGGTAAGTTTTCTATGTTAAACCATTACACCATTGAAAAACTGGTTACGTTTGCAATCGAAAGAAAAATGACTATAGTTGAAGAAGTAATGGCCCCTAAACTATGTTCTGGGATGAAAGTTACAGCTTCAGTGAAATCCGTTTGCAAATCGGAGTGATAGATTAGAATCTAGAGCCAACGGTAAGTTTTCTATGTTAAACCATTACACCATTGAAAAACTGGTTACGTTTGCAATCGAAAGAAAAATGACTATAGTTGAAGAAGTAATGGCCCCTAAACTATGTTCGGGATGAAAGTTACAGCTTCAGTGAAATCCGTTTGCAAATCGGAGTGATAGATTAGAATCTAGAGCCAACGGTAAGTTTTCTGTGTTAAACCATTACACCATTGAAAACTGGTTACGTTGCAATCGAAAGAAAAATGACTATAGTTGAAGAAGTAATGGCCCCTAAAACTATGTTCTGGGATGAAAGTTACAGCTTCAGTGAAATCCGTTTGCAAATCGGAGTGATAGATTAGAATCTAGAGCCAACGGTAAGTTTTCTATGTTAAACCATTACACCATTGAAAAACTGGTTACGTTTGCAATCGAAAGAAAAATGACTATAGTTGAAGAAGTAATGGCCCCTAAACTATGTTCTGGGATGAAAGTTACAGCTTCAGTGAAATCCGTGTTGCAAATCGGAGTGATAGATTAGAATCTAGAGCCAACGGTAAGTTTTCTATGTTTAAACCATTACACCATTGAAAAACTGGTTACGTTTGCAATCGAAAGAAAAATGACTATAGTTGAAGAAGTAATGGCCCCTAAACTATGTTCTGGGATGAAAGTTACAGCTTCAGTGAAATCCGTTTGCAAATCGGAGTGATAGATTAGAATCTAGAGCCAACGGTAAGTTTTCTATGTTAAACCATTACACCATTGAAAAACTGGTTACGTTTGCAATCGAAAGAAAAATGACTATAGTTGAAGAAGTAATGGCCCCTAAACTATGTTCTAGGATGAAAGTTACAGCTTCAGTGAAATCCGTTTGCAAATCGGAGTGATAGATTAGAATCTAGAGCCAACGGTAAGTTTTCTATGTTAAACCATTACACCATTGAAAAACTGGTTACGTTTGCAATCGAAAGAAAAATGACTATAGTTGAAGAAGTAATGGCCCCTAAACTATGTTCTAGGGATGAAAGTTACAGCTTCAGTGAAATCCGTTTGCAAATCGGAGTGATAGATTAGAATCTAGAGCCAACGGTAAGTTTTCTATGTTAAACCATTACACCATTGAAAAAACTGGTTACGTTTGCAATCGAAAGAAAAATGACTATAGTTGAAGAAGTAATGGCCCCTAAACTATGTTCTGGGATGAAAGTTACAGCTTCAGTGAAATCCGTTTGCAAATCGGAGTGATAGATTAGAATCTAGAGCCAACGGTAAGTTTTCTATGTTAAACCATTACACCATTGAAAAACTGGTTACGTTTGCAATCGAAAGAAAAAATGACTATAGTTGAAGAAGTAATGGCCCCTAAACTATGTTCTGGATGAAAGTTACAGCTTCAGTGAAATCCGTTTGCAAATCGGAGTGATAGATTAGAATCTAGAGCCAACGGTAAGTTTTCTATGTTAAACCATTACCACCATTGAAAAACTGGTTACGTTTGCAATCGAAAGAAAAATTGACTATAGTTGAAGAAGTAATGGCCCCTAAACTATGTTCTGGGATGAAAGTTACAGCTTCGGTGAAATCCGTTTGCAAATCGGAGTGATAGATTAGAATCTAGAGCCAACGGTAAGTTTTCTATGTTAAACCATTACACCATTGAAAAACTGTGTTACGTTTGCAATCGAAAGAAAAAATGACTATAGTTGAAGAAGTAATGGCCCCTAAACTATGTTCTGGATGAAAGTTACAGCTTCAGTGAAATCCGTTTGCAAATCGGAGTGATAGATTAGAATCTAGAGCCAACGGTAAGTTTTCTATGTTAAACCATTACACCATTGAAAAACTGGTTACGTTGCAATCGAAAGAAAAATGACTATAGTTGAAGAAGTAATGGCCCCTAAACTATGTTCTGGGATGAAAGTTACAGCTTCAGTGAAATCCGTTTGCAAATCGGAGTGATAGATTAGAATCTAGAGCCAACGGTAAGTTTTCTATGTTAAACCATTACACCATTGAAAAACTGGTTACGTTTGCAATCGAAAGAAAAATGACTATAGTTGAAGAAGTAATGGCCCCTAAACTATGTTCTGGGATGAAAGTTACAGCTTCAGTGAAATCCGTTTGCAAATCGGAGTGATAGATTAGAATCTAGAGCCAACGGTAAGTTTTCTATGTTAAACCATTACACCATTGAAAAACTGGTTACGTTTGCAATCGAAAGAAAAATGACTATAGTTGAAGAAGTAATGGCCCCCTAAACTATGTTCTGGGATGAAAGTTACAGCTTCGGTGAAATCCGTTTGCAAATCGGAGTGATAGATTAGAATCTAGAGCCAACGGTAAGTTTTTCTATGTTAAACCATTACACCATTGAAAAACTGGTTACGTTTGCAATCGAAAGAAAAATGACTATAGTTGAAGAAGTAATGGCCCCTAAACTATGTTCTGGGATGAAAGTTACAGCTTCAGTGAAATCCGTTTGCAAATCGGAGTGATAGATTAGAATCTAGAGCCAATCGGTAAGTCTTTCTATGTTAAACCATTACACCATTGAAAAACTGGTTACGTTTGCAATCGAAAGAAAAATGACTATAGTTGAAGAAGTAATGGCCCCTAAACTATGTTCTGGGATGAAAGTTACAGCTTCAGTGAAATCCGTTTGCAAATCGGATTGATAGATTAGAATCTAGAGCCAACGGTAAGTTTTCTATGTTAAACCATTACACCATTGAAAAACTGGTTACGTTTGCAATCGAAAGAAAAATGACTATAGTTGAAGAAGTAATGGCCCCTAAACTATGTTCTGGGATGAAAGTTACAGCTTCAGTGAAATCCGTTTGCAAATCGGAGTGATAGATTAGAATCTAGAGCCAACGGTAAGTTTTCTATGTTAAACCATTACACCATTGAAAAACTGGTTACGTTTGCAATCGAAAGAAAAATGACTATAGTTGAAGAAGTAATGGCCCCTAAACTATGCTCTGGGATGAAAGTTACAGCTTCAGTGAAATCCGTTTGCAAATCGGAGTGATAGATTAGAATCTAGAGCAACGGTAAGTTTTCTATGTTAAACCATTACACCATTGAAAAACTGGTTACGTTTGCAATCGAAAGAAAAATGACTATAGTTGAAGAAGTAATGGCCCCTAAACTATGTTCTGGGATGAAAGTTACAGCTTCAGTGAAATCCGTTTGCAAATCGAGTGATAGATTAGAATCTAGAGCCAACGGTAAGTTTTCTATGTTAAACCATTACACCATTGAAAAACTGGTTACGTTTGCAATCGAAAGAAAAATGACTATAGTTGAAGAAGTAATGGCCCCTAAACTATGTTCTGGGATGAAAGTTACAGCTTCAGTGAAATCCGTTTGCAAATCGGATTGATAGATTAGAATCTAGAGCCAACGGTAAGTTTTCTATGTTAAACCATTACACCATTGAAAAACTGGTTACGTTTGCAATCGAAAGAAAAATGACTATAGTTGAAGAAGTAATGGCCCCTAAACTATGTTCTGGAGATGAAAGTTACAGCTTCAGTGAAATCCGTTTGCAAATCGGAGTGATAGATTAGAATCTAGAGCCAACGGTAAGTTTTCTATGTTAAACCATTACACCATTGAAAAACTGGTTACGTTTGCAATCGAAAGAAAAATGACTATAGTTGAAGAAGTAATTGGCCCCTAAACTATGTTCTGGGATGAAAGTTACAGCTTCAGTGAAATCCGTTTGCAAATCGGAGTGATAGATTAGAATCTAGAGCCAACGGTAAGTTTCTATGTTAAACCATTACACCATTGAAAAACTGGTTACGTTGCAATCGAAAGAAAAATGACTATAGTTGAAGAAGTAATGGCCCCTAAACTATGTTCTGGGATGAAAGTTACAGCTTCAGTGAAATCCGTTTGCAAATCGGAGTGATAGATTAGAATCTAGAGCCAACAGTAAGTTTTCTATGTTAAACCATTACACCATTGAAAAACTGGTTACGTTTGCAATCGAAAGAAAAATGACTATAGTTGAAGAAGTAATGGCCCCTAAACTATGTTCTGGGATGAAAGTTACAGCTTCGGTGAAATCCGTTTGCAAATCGGAGTGATAGATTAGAATCTAGAGCCAACGGTAAGTTTTTCTATGTTAAACCATTACA
>NW_027152590.1:0-59176 GCF_040937935.1 Hyperolius riggenbachi
ACCATTGAAAAACTGGTTACGTTTGCAATCGAAAGAAAAATGACTATAGTTGAAGAAGTAATGGCCCCTAAACTATGTTCTGGGATGAAAGTTACAGCTTCAGTGAAATCCGTTTGCAAATCGGAGTGATAGATTAGAATCTAGAGCCAACGGTAAGTTTTCTATGTTAAACCATTACACCATTGAAAAACTGGTTACGTTTGCAATCGAAAGAAAAATGACTATAGTTGAAGAAGTAATGGCCCCTAAACTATGTTCTGGGATGAAAGTTAAAGCTTCAGTGAAATCCGTTTGCAAATCGGAGTGATAGATTAGAATCTAGAGCCAACGGTAAGTTTTCTATGTTAAACCATTACACCATTGAAAAACTGGTTACGTTTGCAATCGAAAGAAAAATGACTATAGTTGAAGAAGTAATGGCCCCTAAACTATGTTCTGGGATGAAAGTTACAGCTTCAGTGAAATCCGTTTGCAAATCGGAGTGATAGATTAGAATCTAGAGCCAACGGTAAGTTTTCTATGTTAAACCATTACACCATTGAAAAACTGGTTACGTTTGCAATCGAAAGAAAAATGACTATAGTTGAAGAAGTAATGGCCCCTAAACTATTTTCTGGGATGAAAGTTACAGCTTCAGTGAAATCCGTTTGCAAATCGGAGTGATAGATTAGAATCTAGAGCCAACGGTAAGTTTTCTATGTTAAACCATTACACCATTGAAAAACTGGTTACGTTTGCAATCGAAAGAAAAATGACTATAGTTGAAGAAGTAATGGCCCCTAAACTATGTTCTGGGATGAAAGTTACAGCTTCAGTGAAATCCGTTTGCAAATCGGAGTGATAGATTAGAATCTAGAGCCAACGGTAAGTTTTCTATGTTAAACCATTACACCATTGAAAAACTGGTTACGTTTGCAATCGAAAGAGAAATGACTATAGTTGAAGAAGTAATGGCCCCTAAAATATGTTCTGGGATGAAAGTTACAGCTTCAGTGAAATCCGTTTGCAAATCGGAGTGATAGATTAGAATCTAGAGCCAACGGTAAGTTTTCTATGTTAAACCATTACACCATTGAAAAACTGGTTACGTTTGCAATCGAAAGAAAAATGACTATAGTTGAAGAAGTAATGGCCCCTAAACTATGTTCTGGGATGAAAGTTACAGCTTCAGTGAAATCCGTTTGCAAATCGGAGTGATAGATTAGAATCTAGAGCCAACGGTAAGTTTTCTATGTTAAACCATTACACCATTGAAAAACTGGTTACGTTTGCAATCGAAAGAAAAATGACTATAGTTGAAGAAGTAATGGCCCCTAAACTATGTTCTGGGATGAAAGTTACAGCTTCAGTGAAATCCGTTTGCAAATCGGAGTGATAGATTAGAATCTAGAGCCAACGGTAAGTTTTCTATGTTAAACCATTACACCATTGAAAAACTGGTTACGTTTGCAATCGAAAGAAAAATGACTATAGTTGAAGAAGTAATGGCCCCTAAACTATGTTCTGGGATGAAAGTTACAGCTTCAGTGAAATCCGTTTGCAAATCGGAGTGATAGATTAGAATCTAGAGCCAACGGTAAGTTTTCTATGTTAAACTATTACACCATTGAAAAACTGGTTACGTTTGCAATCGAAAGAAAAATGACTATAATTGAAGAAGTAATGGCCCCTAAACTATGTTCTGGGATGAAAGTTACAGCTTCAGTGAAATCCGTTTGCAAATCGGAGTGATAGATTAGAATCTAGAGCCAACGGTAAGTTTTCTATGTTAAACCATTACACCATTGAAAAACTGGTTACGTTTGCAATCGAAAGAAAAATGACTATAGTTGAAGAAGTAATGGCCCCTAAACTATGTTCTGGGATGAAAGTTACAGCTTCAGTGAAATCCGTTTGCAAATCGGAGTGATAGATTAGAATCTAGAGCCAACGGTAAGTTTTCTATGTTAAACCATTACACCATTGAAAAACTGGTTACGTTTGCAATCGAAAGAAAAATGACTATAGTTGAAGAAGTAATGGCCCCTAATCTATGTTCTGGGATGAAAGTTACAGCTGCAGTGAAATCCGTTTGCAAATCGGAGTGATAGATTAGAATCTAGAGCCAACGGTAAGTTTTCTATGTTAAACCATTACACCATTGAAAAACTGGTTACGTTTGCAATCGAAAGAAAAATGACTATAGTTGAAGAAGTAATGGCCCCTAAACTATGTTCTGGGATGAAAGTTACAGCTTCAGTGAAATCCGTTTGCAAATCGGAGTAATAGATTAGAATCTAGAGCCAACGGTAAGTTTTCTATGTTAAACCATTACACCATTGAAAAACTGGTTACGTTTGCAATCAAAAGGAAAATGACTATAGTTGAAGAAGTAATGGCCCCTAAACTATGTTCTGGGATGAAAGTTACAGCTTCAGTGAAATCCGTTTGCAAATCGGAGTGATAGATTAGAATCTAGAGCCAACGGTAAGTTTTCTATGTTAAACCATTACACCATTGAAAAACTGGTTACGTTTGCAATCGAAAGAAAAATGACTATAGTTGAAGAAGTAATGGCCCCTAAACTATGTTCTGGGATGAAAGTTACAGCTTCAGTGAAATCCGTTTGCAAATCGGAGTGATAGATTAGAATCTAGAGCCAACGGTAAGTTTTCTATGTTAAACCATTACACCATTGAAAAACTGGTTACGTTTGCAATCGAAAGAAAAATGACTATAGTTGAAGAAGTAATGGCCCCTAAACTATGTTCTGGGATGAAAGTTAAAGCTTCAGTGAAATCCGTTTGCAAATCGGAGTGATAGATTAGAATCTAGAGCCAACGGTAAGTTTTCTATGTTAAACCATTACACCATTGAAAAACTGGTTACGTTTGCAATCGAAAGAAAAATGACTATAGTTGAAGAAGTAATGGCCCCTAAACTATGTTCTGGGATGAAAGTTACAGCTTCAGTGAAATCCGTTTGCAAATCGGAGTGATAGATTAGAATCTAGAGCCAACGGTAAGTTTTCTATGTTAAACCATTACACCATTGAAAAACTGGTTACGTTTGCAATCGAAAGAAAAATGACTATAGTTGAAGAAGTAATGGCCCCTAAACTATTTTCTGGGATGAAAGTTACAGCTTCAGTGAAATCCGTTTGCAAATCGGAGTGATAGATTAGAATCTAGAGCCAACGGTAAGTTTTCTATGTTAAACCATTACACCATTGAAAAACTGGTTACGTTTGCAATCGAAAGAAAAATGACTATAGTTGAAGAAGTAATGGCCCCTAAACTATGTTCTGGGATGAAAGTTACAGCTTCAGTGAAATCCGTTTGCAAATCGGAGTGATAGATTAGAATCTAGAGCCAACGGTAAGTTTTCTATGTTAAACCATTACACCATTGAAAAACTGGTTACGTTTGCAATCGAAAGAGAAATGACTATAGTTGAAGAAGTAATGGCCCCTAAAATATGTTCTGGGATGAAAGTTACAGCTTCAGTGAAATCCGTTTGCAAATCGGAGTGATAGATTAGAATCTAGAGCCAACGGTAAGTTTTCTATGTTAAACCATTACACCATTGAAAAACTGGTTACGTTTGCAATCGAAAGAAAAATGACTATAGTTGAAGAAGTAATGGCCCCTAAACTATGTTCTGGGATGAAAGTTACAGCTTCAGTGAAATCCGTTTGCAAATCGGAGTGATAGATTAGAATCTAGAGCCAACGGTAAGTTTTCTATGTTAAACCATTACACCATTGAAAAACTGGTTACGTTTGCAATCGAAAGAAAAATGACTATAGTTGAAGAAGTAATGGCCCCTAAACTATGTTCTGGGATGAAAGTTACAGCTTCAGTGAAATCCGTTTGCAAATCGGAGTGATAGATTAGAATCTAGAGCCAACGGTAAGTTTTCTATGTTAAACCATTACACCATTGAAAAACTGGTTACGTTTGCAATCGAAAGGAAAATGACTATAGTTGAAGAAGTAATGGCCCCTAAACTATGTTCTGGGATGAAAGTTACAGCTTCAGTGAAATCCGTTTGCAAATCGGAGTGATAGATTAGAATCTAGAGCCAACGGTAAGTTTTCTATGTTAAACCATTACACCATTGAAAAACTGGCTACGTTTGCAATCGAAAGAAAAATGACTATAGTTGAAGAAGTAATGGCCCCTAAACTATGTTCTGGGATGAAAGTTACAGCTTCAGTGAAATCCGTTTGCAAATCGGAGTGATAGATTAGAATCTAGAGCCAACGGTAAGTTTTCTATGTTAAACCATTACACCATTGAAAAACTGGTTACGTTTGCAATCGAAAGAAAAATGACTATAGTTGAAGAAGTAATGGCCCCTAAACTATGTTCTGGGATGAAAGTTACAGCTTCAGTGAAATCCGTTTGCAAATCGGAGTGATAGATTAGAATCTAGAGCCAACGGTAAGTTTTCTATGTTAAACCATTACACCATTGAAAAACTGGTTACGTTTGCAATCGAAAGAAAAATGACTATAGTTGAAGAAGTAATGGCCCCTAAACTATGTTCTGGGATGAAAGTTACAGCTTCAGTGAAATCCGTTTGCAAATCGGAGTGATAGATTAGAATCTAGAGCCAACGGTAAGTTTTCTATGTTAAACCATTACACCATTGAAAAACTGGTTACGTTTGCAATCGAAAGAAAAATGACTATAGTTGAAGAAGTAATGGCCCCTAAACTATGTTCTGGGATGAAAGTTACAGCTTCAGTGAAATCCGTTTGCAAATCGGAGTGATAGATTAGAATCTAGAGCCAACGGTAAGTTTTCTATGTTAAACCATTACACCATTGAAAAACTGGTTACGTTTGCAATCGAAAGAAAAATGACTATAGTTGAAGAAGTAATGGCCCCTAAACTATGTTCTGGGATGAAAGTTACAGCTTCAGTGAAATCCGTTTGCAAATCGGAGTGATAGATTAGAATCTAGAGCCAACGGTAAGTTTTCTATGTTAAACCATTACACCATTGAAAAACTGGTTACGTTTGCAATCGAAAGGAAAATGACTATAGTTGAAGAAGTAATGGCCCCTAAACTATGTTCTGGGATGAAAGTTACAGCTTCAGTGAAATCCGTTTGCAAATCGGAGTGATAGATTAGAATCTAGAGCCAACGGTAAGTTTTCTATGTTAAACCATTACACCATTGAAAAACTGGTTACGTTTGCAATCGAAAGAAAAATGACTATAGTTGAAGAAGTAATGGCCCCTAAACTATGTTCTGGGATGAAAGTTACAGCTTCAGTGAAATCCGTTTGCAAATCGGAGTGATAGATTAGAATCTAGAGCCAACGGTAAGTTTTCTATGTTAAACCTATTACACCATTGAAAAACTGGTTACGTTTGCAATCGAAAGAAAAATGACTATAGTTGAAGAAGTAATGGCCCCTAAACTATGTTCTGGGATGAAAGTTACAGCTTCAGTGAAATCCGTTTGCAAATCGGAGTGATAGATTAGAATCTAGAGCCAACGGTAAGTTTTCTATGTTAAACCATTACACCATTGAAAAACTGGTTACGTTTGCAATCGAAAGGAAAATGACTATAGTTGAAGAAGTAATGGCCCCTAAACTATGTTCTGGGATGAAAGTTACAGCTTCAGTGAAATCCGTTTGCAAATCGGAGTGATAGATTAGAATCTAGAGCCAACGGTAAGTTTTCTATGTTAAACCATTACACCATTGAAAAACTGGTTACGTTTGCAATCGAAAGAAAAATGACTATAGTTGAAGAAGTAATGGCCCCTAAACTATGTTCTGGGATGAAAGTTACAGCTTCAGTGAAATCCGTTTGCAAATCGGAGTAATAGATTAGAATCTAGAGCCAACGGTAAGTTTTCTATGTTAAACCATTACACCATTGAAAAACTGGTTACGTTTGCAATCGAAAGGAAAATGACTATAGTTGAAGAAGTAATGGCCCCTAAACTATGTTCTGGGATGAAAGTTACAGCTGCAGTGAAATCCGTTTGCAAATCGGAGTGATAGATTAGAATCTAGAGCCAACGGTAAGTTTTCTATGTTAAACCATTACACCATTGAAAAACTGGTTACGTTTGCAATCGAAAGAAAAATGACTATAGTTGAAGAAGTAATGGCCCCTAAACTATGTTCTGGGATGAAAGTTACAGCTTCAGTGAAATCCGTTTGCAAATCGGAGTGATAGATTAGAATCTAGAGCCAACGGTAAGTTTTCTATGTTAAACCATTACACCATTGAAAAACTGGTTACGTTTGCAATCGAAAGAAAAATGACTATAGTTGAAGAAGTAATGGCCCCTAAACTATGTTCTGGGATGAAAGTTACAGCTTCAGTGAAATCCGTTTGCAAATCGGAGTAATAGATTAGAATCTAGAGCCAACGGTAAGTTTTCTATGTTAAACCATTACACCATTGAAAAACTGGTTACGTTTGCAATCGAAAGGAAAATGACTATAGTTGAAGAAGTAATGGCCCCTAAACTATGTTCTGGGATGAAAGTTACAGCTTCAGTGAAATCCGTTTGCAAATCGGAGTGATAGATTAGAATCTAGAGCCAACGGTAAGTTTTCTATGTTAAACCATTACACCATTGAAAAACTGGTTACGTTTGCAATCGAAAGAAAAATGACTATAGTTGAAGAAGTAATGGCCCCTAAACTATGTTCTGGGATGAAAGTTAAAGCTTCAGTGAAATCCGTTTGCAAATCGGAGTGATAGATTAGAATCTAGAGCCAACGGTAAGTTTTCTATGTTAAACCATTACACCATTGAAAAACTGGTTACGTTTGCAATCGAAAGAAAAATGACTATAGTTGAAGAAGTAATGGCCCCTAAACTATGTTCTGGGATGAAAGTTACAGCTTCAGTGAAATCCGTTTGCAAATCGGAGTGATAGATTAGAATCTAGAGCCAACGGTAAGTTTTCTATGTTAAACCATTACACCATTGAAAAACTGGTTACGTTTGCAATCGAAAGAAAAATGACTATAGTTGAAGAAGTAATGGCCCCTAAACTATGTTCTGGGATGAAAGTTACAGCTTCAGTGAAATCCGTTTGCAAATCGGAGTGATAGATTAGAATCTAGAGCCAACGGTAAGTTTTCTATGTTAAACCATTACACCATTGAAAAACTGGTTACGTTTGCAATCGAAAGAAAAATGACTATAGTTGAAGAAGTAATGGCCCCTAAACTATGTTCTGGGATGAAAGTTACAGCTTCAGTGAAATCCGTTTGCAAATCGGAGTGATAGATTAGAATCTAGAGCCAACGGTAAGTTTTCTATGTTAAACCATTACACCATTGAAAAACTGGTTACGTTTGCAATCGAAAGAAAAATGACTATAGTTGAAGAAGTAATGGCCCCTAAACTATGTTCTGGGATGAAAGTTACAGCTTCAGTGAAATCCGTTTGCAAATCGGAGTGATAGATTAGAATCTAGAGCCAACGGTAAGTTTTCTATGTTAAACCATTACACCATTGAAAAACTGGTTACGTTTGCAATCGAAAGAAAAATGACTATAGTTGAAGAAGTAATGGCCCCTAAACTATGTTCTGGGATGAAAGTTACAGCTTCAGTGAAATCCGTTTGCAAATCGGAGTGATAGATTAGAATCTAGAGCCAACGGTAAGTTTTCTATGTTAAACCATTACACCATTGAAAAACTGGTTACGTTTGCAATCGAAAGAAAAATGACTATAGTTGAAGAAGTAATGGCCCCTAAACTATGTTCTGGGATGAAAGTTACAGCTTCAGTGAAATCCGTTTGCAAATCGGAGTGATAGATTAGAATCTAGAGCCAACGGTAAGTTTTCTATGTTAAACTATTACACCATTGAAAAACTGGTTACGTTTGCAATCGAAAGAAAAATGACTATAATTGAAGAAGTAATGGCCCCTAAACTATGTTCTGGGATGAAAGTTACAGCTTCAGTGAAATCCGTTTGCAAATCGGAGTGATAGATTAGAATCTAGAGCCAACGGTAAGTTTTCTATGTTAAACCATTACACCATTGAAAAACTGGTTACGTTTGCAATCGAAAGAAAAATGACTATAGTTGAAGAAGTAATGGCTCCTAAACTATGTTCTGGGATGAAAGTTACAGCTTCAGTGAAATCCGTTTGCAAATCGGAGTGATAGATTAGAATCTAGAGCCAACGGTAAGTTTTCTATGTTAAACCATTACACCATTGAAAAACTGGTTACGTTTGCAATCGAAAGAAAAATGACTATAGTTGAAGAAGTAATGGCCCCTAAACTATGTTCTGGGATGAAAGTTACAGCTTCAGTGAAATCCGTTTGCAAATCGGAGTGATAGATTAGAATCTAGAGCCAACGGTAAGTTTTCTATGTTAAACCATTACACCATTGAAAAACTGGTTACGTTTGCAATCGAAAGAAAAATGACTATAGTTGAAGAAGTAATGGCCCCTAAACTATGTTCTGGGATGAAAGTTACAGCTTCAGTGAAATCCGTTTGCAAATCGGAGTGATAGATTAGAATCTAGAGCCAACGGTAAGTTTTCTATGTTAAACCATTACACCATTGAAAAACTGGTTACGTTTGCAATCGAAAGAAAAATGACTATAGTTGAAGAAGTAATGGCCCCTAAACTATGTTCTGGGATGAAAGTTACAGCTTCAGTGAAATCCGTTTGCAAATCGGAGTGATAGATTAGAATCTAGAGCCAACGGTAAGTTTTCTATGTTAAACCATTACACCATTGAAAAACTGGTTACGTTTGCAATCGAAAGAAAAATGACTATAGTTGAAGAAGTAATGGCCCCTAAACTATGTTCTGGGATGAAAGTTACAGCTTCAGTGAAATCCGTTTGCAAATCGGAGTGATAGATTAGAATCTAGAGCCAACGGTAAGTTTTCTATGTTAAACCATTACACCATTGAAAAACTGGTTACGTTTGCAATCGAAAGAAAAATGACTATAGTTGAAGAAGTAATGGCCCCTAAACTATGTTCTGGGATGAAAGTTACAGCTTCAGTGAAATCCGTTTGCAAATCGGAGTGATAGATTAGAATCTAGAGCCAACGGTAAGTTTTCTATGTTAAACCATTACACCATTGAAAAACTGGTTACGTTTGCAATCGAAAGAAAAATGACTATAGTTGAAGAAGTAATGGCCCCTAAACTATGTTCTGGGATGAAAGTTACAGCTTCAGTGAAATCCGTTTGCAAATCGGAGTGATAGATTAGAATCTAGAGCCAACGGTAAGTTTTCTATGTTAAACCATTACACCATTGAAAAACTGGTTACGTTTGCAATCGAAAGAAAAATGACTATAGTTGAAGAAGTAATGGCCCCTAAACTATGTTCTGGGATGAAAGTTACAGCTTCAGTGAAATCCGTTTGCAAATCGGAGTGATAGATTAGAATCTAGAGCCAACGGTAAGTTTTCTATGTTAAACCATTACACCATTGAAAAACTGGTTACGTTTGCAATCGAAAGAAAAATGACTATAGTTGAAGAAGTAATGGCCCCTAAACTATGTTCTGGGATGAAAGTTACAGCTTCAGTGAAATCCGTTTGCAAATCGGAGTGATAGATTAGAATCTAGAGCCAACGGTAAGTTTTCTATGTTAAACCATTACACCATTGAAAAACTGGTTACGTTTGCAATCGAAAGAAAAATGACTATAATTGAAGAAGTAATGGCCCCTAAACTACGTTCTGGGATGAAAGTTACAGCTTCAGTGAAATCCGTTTGCAAATCGGAGTGATAGATTAGAATCTAGAGCCAACGGTAAGTTTTCTATGTTAAACCATTACACCATTGAAAAACTGGTTACGTTTGCAATCGAAAGAAAAATGACTATAGTTGAAGAAGTAATGGCCCCTAAACTATGTTCTGGGATGAAAGTTACAGCTTCAGTGAAATCCGTTTGCAAATCGGAGTGATAGATTAGAATCTAGAGCCAACGGTAAGTTTTCTATGTTAAACCATTACACCATTGAAAAACTGTTTACGTTTGCAATCGAAAGAAAAATGACTATAGTTGAAGAAGTAATGGCCCCTAAACTATGTTCTGGGATGAAAGTTACAGCTTCAGTGAAATCCGTTTGCAAATCGGAGTGATAGATTAGAATCTAGAGCCAACGGTAAGTTTTCTATGTTAAACCATTACACCATTGAAAAACTGGTTACGTTTGCAATCGAAAGAAAAATGACTATAGTTGAAGAAGTAATGGCCCCTAAACTATGTTCTGGGATGAAAGTTACAGCTTCAGTGAAATCCGTTTGCAAATCGGAGTGATAGATTAGAATCTAGAGCCAACGGTAAGTTTTCTATGTTAAACCATTACACCATTGAAAAACTGGTTACGTTTGCAATCGAAAGAAAAATGACTATAGTTGAAGAAGTAATGGCCCCTAAAATATGTTCTGGGATGAAAGTTACAGCTTCAGTGAAATCCGTTTGCAAATCGGAGTGATAGATTAGAATCTAGAGCCAACGGTAAGTTTTCTATGTTAAACCATTACACCATTGAAAAACTGGTTACGTTTGCAATTGAAAGAAAAATGACTATAGTTGAAGAAGTAATGGCCCCTAAACTATGTTCTGGGATGAAAGTTACAGCTTCAGTGAAATCCGTTTGCAAATCGGAGTGATAGATTAGAATCTAGAGCCAACGGTAAGTTTTCTATGTTAAACCATTACACCATTGAAAAACTGGTTACGTTTGCAATCGAAAGAAAAATGACTATAGTTGAAGAAGTAATGGCCCCTAAACTATGTTCTGGGATGAAAGTTACAGCTTCAGTGAAATCCGTTTGCAAATCGGAGTGATAGATTAGAATCTAGAGCCAACGGTAAGTTTTCTATGTTAAACCATTACACCATTGAAAAACTGGTTACGTTTGCAATCAAAAGAAAAATGACTATAGTTGAAGAAGTAATGGCCCCTAAACTATGTTCTGGGATGAAAGTTACAGCTTCAGTGAAATCCGTTTGCAAATCGGAGTGATAGATTAGAATCTAGAGCCAACGGTAAGTTTTCTATGTTAAACCATTACACCATTGAAAAACTGGTTACGTTTGCAATCGAAAGAAAAATGACTATAGTTGAAGAAGTAATGGCCCCTAAACTATGTACTGGGATGAAAGTTACAGCTTCAGTGAAATCCGTTTGCAAATCGGAGTGATAGATTAGAATCTAGAGCCAACGGTAAGTTTTCTATGTTAAACCATTACACCATTGAAAAACTGGTTACGTTTGCAATCGAAAGGAAAATGACTATAGTTGAAGAAGTAATGGCCCCTAAACTATGTTCTGGGATGAAAGTTACAGCTTCAGTGAAATCCGTTTGCAAATCGGAGTGATAGATTAGAATCTAGAGCCAACGGTAAGTTTTCTATGTTAAACCATTACACCATTGAAAAACTGGTTACGTTTGCAATCGAAAGAAAAATGACTATAATTGAAGAAGTAATGGCCCCTAAACTATGTTCTGGGATGAAAAATACAGCTTCAGTGAAATCCGTTTGCAAATCGGAGTGATAGATTAGAATCTAGAGCCAACGGTAAGTTTTCTATGTTAAACCATTACACCATTGAAAAACTGGTTACGTTTGCAATCGAAAGAAAAATGACTATAGTTGAAGAAGTAATGGCCCCTAAACTATGTTCTGGGATGAAAGTTACAGCTTCAGTGAAATCCGTTTGCAAATCGGAGTGATAGATTAGAATCTAGAGCCAACGGTAAGTTTTCTATGTTAAACCATTACACCATTGAAAAACTGGTTACGTTTGCAATCGAAAGAAAAATGACTATAGTTGAAGAAGTAATGGCCCCTAAACTATGTTCTGGGATGAAAGTTACAGCTTCAGTGAAATCCGTTTGCAAATCGGAGTGATAGATTAGAATCTAGAGCCAACGGTAAGTTTTCTATGTTAAACCATTACACCATTGAAAAACTGGTTACGTTTGCAATCGAAAGGAAAATGACTATAGTTGAAGAAGTAATGGCCCCTAAACTATGTTCTGGGATGAAAGTTACAGCTTCAGTGAAATCCGTTTGCAAATCGGAGTGATAGATTAGAATCTAGAGCCAACGGTAAGTTTTCTATGTTAAACCATTACACCATTGAAAAACTGGTTACGTTTGCAATCGAAAGAAAAATGACTATAGTTGAAGAAGTAATGGCCCCTAAACTATGTTCTGGGATGAAAGTTACAGCTTCAGTGAAATCCGTTTGCAAATCGGAGTGATAGATTAGAATCTAGAGCCAACGGTAAGTTTTCTATGTTAAACCATTACACCATTGAAAAACTGGTTACGTTTGCAATCGAAAGAAAAATGACTATAGTTGAAGAAGTAATGGCCCCTAAACTATGTTCTGGGATGAAAGTTACAGCTTCAGTGAAATCCGTTTGCAAATCGGAGTGATAGATTAGAATCTAGAGCCAACGGTAAGTTTTCTATGTTAAACCATTACACCATTGAAAAACTGGTTACGTTTGCAATCGAAAGGAAAATGACTATAGTTGAAGAAGTAATGGCCCCTAAACTATGTTCTGGGATGAAAGTTACAGCTTCAGTGAAATCCGTTTGCAAATCGGAGTGATAGATTAGAATCTAGAGCCAACGGTAAGTTTTCTATGTTAAACCATTACACCATTGAAAAACTGGTTACGTTTGCAATCGAAAGAAAAATGACTATAGTTGAAGAAGTAATGGCCCCTAAACTATGTTCTGGGATGAAAGTTACAGCTTCAGTGAAATCCGTTTGCAAATCGGAGTGATAGATTAGAATCTAGAGCCAACGGTAAGTTTTCTATGTTAAACCATTACACCATTGAAAAACTGGTTACGTTTGCAATCGAAAGAAAAATGACTATAGTTGAAGAAGTAATGGCCCCTAAACTATGTTCTGGGATGAAAGTTACAGCTTCAGTGAAATCCGTTTGCAAATCGGAGTGATAGATTAGAATCTAGAGCCAACGGTAAGTTTTCTATGTTAAACCATTACACCATTGAAAAACTGGTTACGTTTGCAATCGAAAGAAAAATGACTATAGTTGAAGAAGTAATGGCCCCTAAACTATGTTCTGGGATGAAAGTTACAGCTTCAGTGAAATCCGTTTGCAAATCGGAGTGATAGATTAGAATCTAGAGCCAACGGTAAGTTTTCTATGTTAAACCATTACACCATTGAAAAACTGGTTACGTTTGCAATCGAAAGAAAAATGACGGGGGCGCATGCGCGGCGCTGACTGAGGAGGATGTGTTCCCAGTGAGCTCCGCTTCACCATCCTGATTACCGCTGATTTACCCCACGGATTTGCCTCAAAAGCGCACCAAACTGAAGATTGGGACCCCCGCTATGCGCAGGACCTCTTCCCAATACCCACTGAGGAGTAGATCCGAGCCCAGACCGCTACTTTCGCCGCTGCGCTTTGAAAGGAGATTCTCCAAGATGGCCGCCCGGGCCCAGCCAGACCATGAAGCCGCAGCCTCAAGTGACTCCTCTCCCTCGCACCAGGCTTCACCACCGCCCCAAATCACGGCACAGGATCGCCCAGCACCTCAACCTGCTCAGCAGCTAACCATGCAACCAGGTATGTCCGCAGACGATCTTATGTTAGCAATGCGGAGAGTGTTCAGGGAAGAACTGCGGGAGGCGGTGGATGCTCTTTCCGCGCAGATTACGGAAATTGGGCAGAGGGTTGATGCACTAGAATACCAGGCTGACGATGCAATCAAAGCCATCAATGAGGACAGGGTACATATTGTGGATCATGACACTAGGCTTGACACAGCAGAGGCTAAGCTGGAAGATTTAGAAAATCGGAGCAGGCGCTCTAATATCCGTATACGCGGACTTCCGGAGTCTGTTACGGAATTGAATGGGGTAGCAGCTGATCTTTTTGGGGCCTTGCTCCCTGACCTAGACGCACCATCACTCCGCATTGTCCGCATACATAGAGTAAGGGCAAAGCCCCGAAATCCGGAACTGCCCAGGGATATTCTCGCAAAGCTGGCCTCTGAGGACATACGCGACAAGCTGCTACTGGCGGCACGTGATAGGGAGGCCCTACCCGGAGTTCCGTCAACGGTCCAGATTTTTGCGGATCTGGCTCCAGCCACCATCCAACGGAGACGAGAGATGCGCCCTTACACCTTGGCCCTCCAGAAGAAAGGCATCAGATACAGATGGGGCTTCCCGTTTCTGTTAACCTTTACACTCAATGGTACCCTATATAATTGCCGTCGACCTGAAGAAGCGGCTAAAGCACTTACAGAGGCTAACATCACCTTTATCCTCCCAACTCCAATTAAGGAGAACTCCAAACAACCGAAGGCTGGCAGATTGAAGACCACCTGGAATACTGTAAGAGGTTCCACTTTTCGCCCAAGAGCCTTAAACATGGATACCCCTTGACCGCATCAACACGACAATCCGTGGAAGCTATCTTTGCTAAATTTTCCCCCCAGAGTCCCCCTTTATGATGTGGGGCATGGGGGATGATTTGATCATCTTGACTATATTTTTTCCTTCTTATCTGGCCATAACAAAGCTATTCATGTTATCAATATGTTTCATGGCACTTATTTCTATGAACAGAGCCCCTTTATGATGTTGGGCCATTAGGTTATATCATTTGGCAGATACCTTGATATAGGTATCTTCACAAACTGAGCCCCTTTATGATGTTGGGCCACCAGGTTATAACATTTGGTAGATAACCGAATATAGACAATCATACATATACTATACTTTTGATCTGCTCCCATAGTGGTCTCGCTTGTCTACTAATATGGCAACAGCACTATACCTGAAGGCTACATCCGCAGATAGGACAGCCTAACAAACTGTCGTGGCCGGGGTCCTGGATTATCGCTATATGAAGGGACCCCCCTGGTCACAATAGATCACACAGATGAGCGGCCATATGTTGACTAATTTTATAAAGGCCATGGTTATAATGACTTTAACTTTAGATTTGTTTATGTTACATAGAGTCTAAAAGAAGATCCGGATCTCCCTATAGTATGATGGCGAAGATCCAAACAATAACCTCTTGATCTTCAGTAAATATATACCTTGTTGTTAATCTTATGTATTATAAAAATTTGACAATACCTGAACGTGGGGTATTAACTAAGATGTTCTATAGTTTACTCAGGTTAATCGGGTATGGTGGGTTATTGTTGTCCCCCACACCCATGGCAGTGTCTGGGGCCGGCTTGGCGCTTCTAGTGCTGATCCTGCTACAAACATTGTCCAAGCACACTGTTGCTTCTCCCTCCCCCCCCTTACTGATGTATAAGTGGTACATCTTCATATCCCCCCAAAGAGTTGAGTATTACCTTTCCTACTCCCCACCTGAGTGGGCACCACCCATGGCCGCCTTCCTTACTCCTTTCAATCTTATCCTACACAATTCCCTGAGAGATTATTTTGACCCGCCATGACCACTAAACAATGTAGTATAGTCTCCCACAATGTGAGAGGCCTGAATTCCCCACAGAAAAGAAAAAAAGTCCTGTTAGAGTTGGTCAAGGCTGCGCCTGATGTGATATGTCTCCAGGAGACTCACTTCTCCACAAATTCATTTCCAAAATTTTTTCATCATCGATACAGGAGAGTATATATGTCCAATTATAACAAGAAACAGAGGGGTGTAGCAACCCTGCTGGCAAACTCGTTCCCCTTTGATCCTAAAACAATTATATCTGATGAGGAGGGTACATACAATATCCTTCTAGGCGCATATCAGAACAAGGCATTATGCATCATTAATATGTATGCACCCCCAGACTCAAATTTAGCAATTATATCAAAAATTTCCGATATTCTATTAACTCTAAAAATTGACTCAATTATCTGGGGGGGAGACTTCAATCTAGCCCCCAATGACTCGATAGATAGAACTCATCCCTCCAGACCGTCCACTGCAAAGAAGGTCTCCCAATACTTTAATGATCTC
Organism: Hyperolius riggenbachi; assembly: GCF_040937935.1. Taxonomy (NCBI): domain Eukaryota; kingdom Metazoa; phylum Chordata; class Amphibia; order Anura; family Hyperoliidae; genus Hyperolius; species Hyperolius riggenbachi. The sequence continues at coordinate 15,958 of NW_027152590.1, forward strand.
CTTAAACGACATTCGCTTATGGACGCATGGCGCGAATATAATGGAAATAAGAGAGGATTCACCCACATGTCCATTCCCCACAATTCTTATTCTAGGATTGATCTGGTATTAATCTCCTCATCTTGTGCCTCATCCTTAATTTATGCGAGACATCTCCTCTCAGCTTGTTCAGACCATGATCCTGTATCAATAGCCATGACCACTCTAATCCCCAGAACCCAAAGAGCTCCCTGGAGGCTTAATGAATCCCTACTTCACAACCCTGAGATTTATGCAAAAATAGACTCAGCCATGTCAGAATATTTTAATATTAATGCTGCGGAAGATATTTCCCCAGCGACAATATGGCTTGCCCATAAGGCAGTAATTAGAGGTGAATTTATTCAATTAGCCTCTAAATTCAAGAAGGAACGCCGAGAAATAATATCAAATTTGCAGTTTAAAATCACCAAGCTTCACCTGGCCAATCAACAACACCCTTCCCGATTCTGCATGAAACAAATTAAGGACCTACAACTGCAAATTGAGGCAATTCTTGAATCTGACACTGAGAAGGCCTTGCGCTGGTCGGCAGCCGCCTCGTATGACCAACTTAATAAACCAAAGAGGTGGTTGGCGGCCAGACTAAGGTCTCAACAAACTGTCAACCATGTCCTTAAAATCAGGGACAAAGAGGGAAAAGTCACGGCTAACCCCGATAGAATACATGATGCATTTTCAGAATATTATAAAACATTATACAGTGATGATAACCCTGAACTAGGATCACAGCAAAGACAGATGTTTTTGGACCAAACTATTAAAAAGACCCTCTCAGATGATACTATAAAAACCCTCAACTCCGATATTTCTTTAGAAGAACTTCAGTCAGCCATCAAAAAGACCAAGAGATCCAAGGCGCCCGGTCCAGATGGGCTCACGGCCTTATATTATAAAAAATATGAAAATAATCTGGCCCCACATATGCTAAAATTCTACAATTATATAATGAAGGGTAATACCCCTCCAACTGAATTCCTTACCTCCTCAATAGTGGTCATACCCAAACCACAGAGAGACCCCCTACTCATCAAAAACTATCGTCCCATATCTCTACTGGGAGTTGATTACAAGATTTTCACTTCGATCTTAGTGGAGAGATTGAATCGGATCTTGCCTGCCCTGATACACCGCGACCAGGTGGGCTTTATACCAAAGAGACAGGCCCCAGATAATATTAGAAAAATAGTTAACCTCCAACACCATTGCAAACGGACTGCCACATGTATGGCCATTCTAGCACTTGATATGGAAAAGGCATTTGACCTTATAAAGTGGCCATACATGGAGGCAGTCCTGAGGAAATACGGCTTTGTAGGTAATTACCTCAAGGCCATAAGTGCCCTATATTCTAGACCATCTGCCTCAGTGAAAATGCCATCCACTCACAGAAAATCGTTCGCAATACAACGTGGCACGAGACAGGGATGCCCATTGTCACCCGCCATTTTCGCCCTGGTTATGGAGCCCCTAGCTGAAATGATTCGGAGATCTCCTGATGTCGCGGGTGTCAGGGTAGGCCCAAAAGAATATAAACTGTCTCTATTTGCTGACGATATCTTATTAACCCTTACTTCCCCTGAAAAATCAATACCTAAACTCCTGGATATAATAAGACAATTCTCCCCGTTCTCGGGCTTTAAACTGAACTTAGAAAAATCGGAGTTGATGGTCATGAATACTACACAATCTCAGGCGCAGCGGTTGGCTACGTCATATGGACTGCAACATCAGTCGCAATTCATAAAATATCTGGGGATCAAGCTTACCTTGGACCCGGATAAGTTATACAACCTTAATTACCCCCCGCTATACCATAAACTCTCTCAGGACCTTGAGTCATGGAACAAATTTCCTATATCAATGTTGGGAAGAGTGTCGGCAGTCCGTATGACACTTTTGCCAAGGCTCTTATACCTGTTCAGATCCCTACCAATCCCTATCACAAGAGGCCCCATAAAGCACCTACAAATTCTAACACAACGATTCATTTGGAGAAACAGAAAAGCCCGCATCAAATACATGACATTGGCTAGAACCAGAGACTTGGGAGGACTGAACGCCCCCCTATACTATAACTACTACAAAGCCGCTCAGATTACACAATTGGCAGTCTCAAACGCAGGCCCACTTGACATCCCATTATGGGTTGACCTTGAGTCTTCCCTCTTGTTCCCATGGTCCCTTTCTGGGATCATGTGGGCACGAACAATTCCCTTAAAATCCATCAAAAGCATATCTCCATTATCAGCCCACTCCTTGAGTATATGGTCCAAGAATAGATTTATGTTTGCCCTGCAATCCCCTATTTCATGCATGACCCGAATCTTTAGAAATCCGGATTTCCCATTGGGTTTTAATACAAACACATACAAATGGTGGGCTCAAAAAGGCTTGAACACAGTGGGAAAATTTCTCACAGCATTCAAAATATCTAAACCCACCCAACTAATAAAAGCACACAATGTCCCTCGCTCAGAATGGGAAAATATGGACAAAATATTTAAATTCTTGAGGTCCATTGACCCTAAGAGTGACATACTTACTTATTCTCAATTTGAGGTCAGATGCAAAAATCAGGTCTTAGACAGCGGATTTATATCTAACCTATATTGTATATTATCCCATCCCGTACTGGATGGCAAATTAAAATGTCAGTTAGACTGGGAAAGGGATTGTAGCATGGAATTGACAGAGGAGAAGTGGACCCACTGCTGCTCCACACTGACCAGAGGCTCACTTTTCTTCTCGTCCATAGAGACTTCTATGAAATTACTCCATAGAGCATACCTAACACCAAGTAAGCTACATATCTTTAACCCTGTGAATTCACCCCTATGCTTTCGTAATTGTTCCCAGGTAGGCGACTTGTGGCATGTCTGGTGGTCGTGTCCTAAAGCTCAGAACTTCTGGAAGGGAGTTTGGAGCAAAACACAACTAATCTTAAAATTACAGACAGAATTAGACCCCACAATCCTACTCTTGGGCAATAGACCTAATTCCTTTAAATATGCCACACATAAATTGGTGCAATATATTGCATCGCAGGCAAAAAGACACTTAGCAGCTCAATGGAAACAGGAGTCTCTGTATGTTGACACAGTTTTCACAGAACTTAATAAAACTATGGTATCTGAGCAAATAAGAGCAAAAATATTTGATACATTAGAGGTTTTCTTTAAGACATGGGATCCCTGGATCGAATGGCAATCTAATCTAGGACTATCACACATCCTACACTCTTTCTGAACAGGAACACTGGTGACTTGAGCTCTTAATAAAAATAAGTCAGAAGCTCGGTAACTTGATTTAAGGGAATGGCCTGGCTATGGACGGGGATGCCCGCCACGGAATGGTTCTCAAATACTCTTATAATTAGTAACAACTCAACTCAACTCCTTTCCTTCCCCACCTCCCCTTTCTTTTCCCCTCTGACCCTCCACCGGAAGTCACCAATGGCATGATGTGGTAACCCCACCCTTGGTGACTCCCTTCAACCTCTATCCCCTTCCCCACCCCAGTGATCCTCACTTTCCCCTTCCCATTCCCCTTACCTTTTATTCATTAAGTGTTTGTTTCAGTTAAAACACTGTCTGCGTGTGGATGATCACACTAACAAATGTTTACCAATGTATATCCAGATGATGTGACTCTGTATCCATGTCTACCTTGATATGTTATATAGTTATGCGATAATCCCCACATGTGGGGAACATATGCACCAACTCTGTATATCATGTGTTTTACCTTTTAATAAACACCCTTGGAACGAAAGAAAAATGACTATAGTTGAAGAAGTAATGGCCCCTAAACTATGTTCTGGGATGAAAGTTACAGCTTCAGTGAAATCCGTTTGCAAATCGGAGTGATAGATTAGAATCTAGAGCCAACGGTAAGTTTTCTATGTTAAACCATTACACCATTGAAAAACTGGTTACGTTTGCAATCGAAAGAAAAATGACTATAGTTGAAGAAGTAATGGCCCCTAAACTATGTTCTGGGATGAAAGTTACAGCTTCAGTGAAATCCGTTTGCAAATCGGAGTGATAGATTAGAATCTAGAGCCAACGGTAAGTTTTCTATGTTAAACCATTACACCATTGAAAAACTGGTTACGTTTGCAATCGAAAGAAAAATGACTATAGTTGAAGAAGTAATGGCCCCTAAACTATGTTCTGGGATGAAAGTTACAGCTTCAGTGAAATCCGTTTGCAAATCGGAGTGATAGATTAGAATCTAGAGCCAACGGTAAGTTTTCTATGTTAAACCATTACACCATTGAAAAACTGGTTACGTTTGCAATCGAAAGAAAAATGACTATAGTTGAAGAAGTAATGGCCCCTAAACTATGTTCTGGGATGAAAGTTACAGCTTCAGTGAAATCCGTTTGCAAATCGGAGTGATAGATTAGAATCTAGAGCCAACGGTAAGTTTTCTATGTTAAACCATTACACCATTGAAAAACTGGTTACGTTTGCAATCGAAAGAAAAATGACTATAGTTGAAGAAGTAATGGCCCCTAAACTATGTTCTGGGATGAAAGTTACAGCTTCAGTGAAATCCGTTTGCAAATCGGAGTGATAGATTAGAATCTAGAGCCAACGGTAAGTTTTCTATGTTAAACCATTACACCATTGAAAAACTGGTTACGTTTGCAATCGAAAGAAAAATGACTATAGTTGAAGAAGTAATGGCCCCTAAACTATGTTCTGGGATGAAAGTTACAGCTTCAGTGAAATCCGTTTGCAAATCGGAGTGATAGATTAGAATCTAGAGCCAACGGTAAGTTTTCTATGTTAAACCATTACACCATTGAAAAACTGGTTACGTTTGCAATCGTAAGAAAAATGACTATAGTTGAAGAAGTAATGGCCCCTAAACTATGTTCTGGGATGAAAGTTACAGCTTCAGTGAAATCCGTTTGCAAATTGGAGTGATAGATTAGAATCTAGAGCCAACGGTAAGTTTTCTATGTTAAACCATTACACCATTGAAAAACTGGTTACGTTTGCAATCGAAAGAAAAATGACTATAGTTGAAGAAGTAATGGCCCCTAAACTATGTTCTGGGATGAAAGTTACAGCTTCAGTGAAATCCGTTTGCAAATCGGAGTGATAGATTAGAATCTAGAGCCAACGGTAAGTTTTCTATGTTAAACCATTACACCATTGAAAAACTGGTTACGTTTGCAATCGAAAGAAAAATGACTATAGTTGAAGAAGTAATGGCCCCTAAAATATGTTCTCGGATGAAAGTTACAGCTTCAGTGAAATCCGTTTGCAAATCGGAGTGATAGATTAGAATCTAGAGCCAACGGTAAGTTTTCTATGTTAAACCATTACACCATTGAAAAACTGGTTACGTTTGCAATTGAAAGAAAAATGACTATAGTTGAAGAAGTAATGGCCCCTAAACTATGTTCTGGGATGAAAGTTACAGCTTCAGTGAAATCCGTTTGCAAATCGGAGTGATAGATTAGAATCTAGAGCCAACGGTAAGTTTTCTATGTTAAACCATTACACCATTGAAAAACTGGTTACGTTTGCAATCGAAAGAAAAATGACTATAGTTGAAGAAGTAATGGCCCCTAAACTATGTTCTGGGATGAAAGTTACAGCTTCAGTGAAATCCGTTTGCAAATCGGAGTGATAGATTAGAATCTAGAGCCAACGGTAAGTTTTCTAAGTTAAACCATTACACCATTGAAAAACTGGTTACGTTTGCAATCGAAAGAAAAATGACTATAGTTGAAGAAGTAATGGCCCCTAAACTATGTTCTGCGATGAAAGTTACAGCTTCAGTGAAATCCGTTTGCAAATCGGAGTGATAGATTAGAATCTAGAGCCAACGGTAAGTTTTCTATGTTAAACCATTACACCATTGAAAAACTGGTTACGTTTGCGATCGAAAGAAAAATGACTATAGTTGAAGAAGTAATGGCCCCTAAACTATGTTCTGGGATGAAAGTTACAGCTTCAGTGAAATCCGTTTGCAAATCGGAGTGATAGATTAGAATCTAGAGCCAACGGTAAGTTTTCTATGTTAAACCATTACACCATTGAAAAACTGGTTACGTTTGCAATTGAAAGAAAAATGACTATAGTTGAAGAAGTAATGGCCCCTAAACTATGTTCTGGGATGAAAGTTACAGCTTCAGTGAAATCCGTTTGCAAATCGGAGTGATAGATTAGAATCTAGAGCCAACGGTAAGTTTTCTATGTTAAACCATTACACCATTGAAAAACTGGTTACGTTTGCAATCGAAAGAAAAATGACTATAGTTGAAGAAGTAATGGCCCCTAAACTATGTTCTGGGATGAAAGTTACAGCTTCAGTGAAATCCGTTTGCAAATCGGAGTGATAGATTAGAATCTAGAGCCAACGGTAAGTTTTCTAAGTTAAACCATTACACCATTGAAAAACTGGTTACGTTTGCAATCGAAAGAAAAATGACTATAGTTGAAGAAGTAATGGCCCCTAAACTATGTTCTGCGATGAAAGTTACAGCTTCAGTGAAATCCGTTTGCAAATCGGAGTGATAGATTAGAATCTAGAGCCAACGGTAAGTTTTCTATGTTAAACCATTACACCATTGAAAAACTGGTTACGTTTGCGATCGAAAGAAAAATGACTATAGTTGAAGAAGTAATGGCCCCTAAACTATGTTCTGGGATGAAAGTTACAGCTTCAGTGATATCCGTTTGCAAATCGGAGTGATAGATTAGAATCTAGAGCCAACGGTAAGTTTTCTATGTTAAACCATTACACCATTGAAAAACTGGTTACGTTTGCAATCGAAAGAAAAATGACTATAGTTGAAGAAGTAATGGCCCCTAAACTATGTTCTGGGATGAAAGTTACAGCTTCAGTGAAATCCGTTTGCAAATCGGAGTGATAGATTAGAATCTAGAGCCAACGGTAAGTTTTCTATGTTAAACCATTACACCATTGAAAAACTTGTTACGTTTGCAATCGTAAGAAAAATGACTATAGTTGAAGAAGTAATGGCCCCTAAACTATGTTCTGGGATGAAAGTTACAGCTTCAGTGAAATCCGTTTGCAAATTGGAGTGATAGATTAGAATCTAGAGCCAACGGTAAGTTTTCTATGTTAAACCATTACACCATTGAAAAACTGGTTACGTTTGCAATCGAAAGAAAAATGACTATAGTTGAAGAAGTAATGGCCCCTAAACTATGTTCTGGGATGAAAGTTACAGCTTCAGTGAAATCCGTTTGCAAATCGGAGTGATAGATTAGAATCTAGAGCCAACGGTAAGTTTTCTATGTTAAACCATTACACCATTGAAAAACTGGTTACGTTTGCAATCGAAAGAAAAATGACTATAGTTGAAGAAGTAATGGCCCCTAAACTATGTTCTGGGATGAAAGTTACAGCTTCAGTGAAATCCGTTTGCAAATCGGAGTGATAGATTAGAATCTAGAGCCAACGGTAAGTTTTCTATGTTAAACCATTACACCATTGAAAAACTGGTTACGTTTGCAATCGAAAGAAAAATGACTATAGTTGAAGAAGTAATGGCCCCTAAACTATGTTCTGGGATGAAAGTTACAGCTTCAGTGAAATCCGTTTGCAAATCGGAGTGATAGATTAGAATCTAGAGCCAACGGTAAGTTTTCTATGTTAAACCATTACACCATTGAAAAACTGGTTACGTTTGCAATCGAAAGAAAAATGACTATAGTTGAAGAAGTAATGGCCCCTAAACTATGTTCTGGGATGAAAGTTACAGCTTCAGTGAAATCCGTTTGCAAATCGGAGTGATAGATTAGAATCTAGAGCCAACGGTAAGTTTTCTATGTTAAACTATTACACCATTGAAAAACTGGTTACGTTTGCAATCGAAAGAAAAATGACTATAATTGAAGAAGTAATGGCCCCTAAACTATGTTCTGGGATGAAAGTTACAGCTTCAGTGAAATCCGTTTGCAAATCGGAGTGATAGATTAGAATCTAGAGCCAACGGTAAGTTTTCTATGTTAAACCATTACACCATTGAAAAACTGGTTACGTTTGCAATCGAAAGAAAAATGACTATAGTTGAAGAAGTAATGGCCCCTAAACTATGTTCTGGGATGAAAGTTACAGCTTCAGTGAAATCCGTTTGCAAATCGGAGTGATAGATTAGAATCTAGAGCCAACGGTAAGTTTTCTATGTTAAACCATTACACCATTGAAAAACTGGTTACGTTTGCAATCGAAAGAAAAATGACTATAGTTGAAGAAGTAATGGCCCCTAATCTATGTTCTGGGATGAAAGTTACAGCTGCAGTGAAATCCGTTTGCAAATCGGAGTGATAGATTAGAATCTAGAGCCAACGGTAAGTTTTCTATGTTAAACCATTACACCATTGAAAAACTGGTTACGTTTGCAATCGAAAGAAAAATGACTATAGTTGAAGAAGTAATGGCCCCTAAACTATGTTCTGGGATGAAAGTTACAGCTTCAGTGAAATCCGTTTGCAAATCGGAGTAATAGATTAGAATCTAGAGCCAACGGTAAGTTTTCTATGTTAAACCATTACACCATTGAAAAACTGGTTACGTTTGCAATCGAAAGGAAAATGACTATAGTTGAAGAAGTAATGGCCCCTAAACTATGTTCTGGGATGAAAGTTACAGCTTCAGTGAAATCCGTTTGCAAATCGGAGTGATAGATTAGAATCTAGAGCCAACGGTAATTTTTATATGTTAAACCATTACACCATTGAAAAACTGGTTACGTTTGCAATCGAAAGAAAAATGACTATAGTTGAAGAAGTAATGGCCCCTAAACTATGTTCTGGGATGAAAGTTACAGCTTCAGTGAAATCCGTTTGCAAATCGGAGTGATAGATTAGAATCTAGAGCCAACGGTAAGTTTTCTATGTTAAACCATTACACCATTGAAAAACTGGTTACGTTTGCAATCGAAAGAAAAATGACTATAGTTGAAGAAGTAATGGCCCCTAAACTATGTTCTGGGATGAAAGTTAAAGCTTCAGTGAAATCCGTTTGCAAATCGGAGTGATAGATTAGAATCTAGAGCCAACGGTAAGTTTTCTATGTTAAACCATTACACCATTGAAAAACTGGTTACGTTTGCAATCGAAAGAAAAATGACTATAGTTGAAGAAGTAATGGCCCCTAAACTATGTTCTGGGATGAAAGTTACAGCTTCAGTGAAATCCGTTTGCAAATCGGAGTGATAGATTAGAATCTAGAGCCAACGGTAAGTTTTCTATGTTAAACCATTACACCATTGAAAAACTGGTTACGTTTGCAATCGAAAGAAAAATGACTATAGTTGAAGAAGTAATGGCCCCTAAACTATGTTCTGGGATGAAAGTTACAGCTTCAGTGAAATCCGTTTGCAAATCGGAGTGATAGATTAGAATCTAGAGCCAACGGTAAGTTTTCTATGTTAAACCATTACACCATTGAAAAACTTGTTACGTTTGCAATCGTAAGAAAAATGACTATAGTTGAAGAAGTAATGGCCCCTAAACTATGTTCTGGGATGAAAGTTACAGCTTCAGTGAAATCCGTTTGCAAATTGGAGTGATAGATTAGAATCTAGAGCCAACGGTAAGTTTTCTATGTTAAACCATTACACCATTGAAAAACTGGTTACGTTTGCAATCGAAAGAAAAATGACTATAGTTGAAGAAGTAATGGCCCCTAAACTATGTTCTGGGATGAAAGTTACAGCTTCAGTGAAATCCGTTTGCAAATCGGAGTGATAGATTAGAATCTAGAGCCAACGGTAAGTTTTCTATGTTAAACCATTACACCATTGAAAAACTGGTTACGTTTGCAATCGAAAGAAAAATGACTATAGTTGAAGAAGTAATGGCCCCTAAACTATGTTCTGGGATGAAAGTTACAGCTTCAGTGAAATCCGTTTGCAAATCGGAGTGATAGATTAGAATCTAGAGCCAACGGTAAGTTTTCTATGTTAAACCATTACACCATTGAAAAACTGGTTACGTTTGCAATCGAAAGAAAAATGACTATAGTTGAAGAAGTAATGGCCCCTAAACTATGTTCTGGGATGAAAGTTACAGCTTCAGTGAAATCCGTTTGCAAATCGGAGTGATAGATTAGAATCTAGAGCCAACGGTAAGTTTTCTATGTTAAACCATTACACCATTGAAAAACTGGTTACGTTTGCAATCGAAAGAAAAATGACTATAGTTGAAGAAGTAATGGCCCCTAAACTATGTTCTGGGATGAAAGTTACAGCTTCAGTGAAATCCGTTTGCAAATCGGAGTGATAGATTAGAATCTAGAGCCAACGGTAAGTTTTCTATGTTAAACTATTACACCATTGAAAAACTGGTTACGTTTGCAATCGAAAGAAAAATGACTATAATTGAAGAAGTAATGGCCCCTAAACTATGTTCTGGGATGAAAGTTACAGCTTCAGTGAAATCCGTTTGCAAATCGGAGTGATAGATTAGAATCTAGAGCCAACGGTAAGTTTTCTATGTTAAACCATTACACCATTGAAAAACTGGTTACGTTTGCAATCGAAAGAAAAATGACTATAGTTGAAGAAGTAATGGCCCCTAAACTATGTTCTGGGATGAAAGTTACAGCTTCAGTGAAATCCGTTTGCAAATCGGAGTGATAGATTAGAATCTAGAGCCAACGGTAAGTTTTCTATGTTAAACCATTACACCATTGAAAAACTGGTTACGTTTGCAATCGAAAGAAAAATGACTATAGTTGAAGAAGTAATGGCCCCTAATCTATGTTCTGGGATGAAAGTTACAGCTGCAGTGAAATCCGTTTGCAAATCGGAGTGATAGATTAGAATCTAGAGCCAACGGTAAGTTTTCTATGTTAAACCATTACACCATTGAAAAACTGGTTACGTTTGCAATCGAAAGAAAAATGACTATAGTTGAAGAAGTAATGGCCCCTAAACTATGTTCTGGGATGAAAGTTACAGCTTCAGTGAAATCCGTTTGCAAATCGGAGTAATAGATTAGAATCTAGAGCCAACGGTAAGTTTTCTATGTTAAACCATTACACCATTGAAAAACTGGTTACGTTTGCAATCGAAAGGAAAATGACTATAGTTGAAGAAGTAATGGCCCCTAAACTATGTTCTGGGATGAAAGTTACAGCTTCAGTGAAATCCGTTTGCAAATCGGAGTGATAGATTAGAATCTAGAGCCAACGGTAATTTTTATATGTTAAACCATTACACCATTGAAAAACTGGTTACGTTTGCAATCGAAAGAAAAATGACTATAGTTGAAGAAGTAATGGCCCCTAAACTATGTTCTGGGATGAAAGTTACAGCTTCAGTGAAATCCGTTTGCAAATCGGAGTGATAGATTAGAATCTAGAGCCAACGGTAAGTTTTCTATGTTAAACCATTACACCATTGAAAAACTGGTTACGTTTGCAATCGAAAGAAAAATGACTATAGTTGAAGAAGTAATGGCCCCTAAACTATGTTCTGGGATGAAAGTTAAAGCTTCAGTGAAATCCGTTTGCAAATCGGAGTGATAGATTAGAATCTAGAGCCAACGGTAAGTTTTCTATGTTAAACCATTACACCATTGAAAAACTGGTTACGTTTGCAATCGAAAGAAAAATGACTATAGTTGAAGAAGTAATGGCCCCTAAACTATGTTCTGGGATGAAAGTTACAGCTTCAGTGAAATCCGTTTGCAAATCGGAGTGATAGATTAGAATCTAGAGCCAACGGTAAGTTTTCTATGTTAAACCATTACACCATTGAAAAACTGGTTACGTTTGCAATCGAAAGAAAAATGACTATAGTTGAAGAAGTAATGGCCCCTAAACTATGTTCTGGGATGAAAGTTACAGCTTCAGTGAAATCCGTTTGCAAATCGGAGTGATAGATTAGAATCTAGAGCCAACGGTAAGTTTTCTATGTTAAACCATTACACCATTGAAAAACTGGTTACGTTTGCAATCGAAAGAAAAATGACTATAGTTGAAGAAGTAATGGCCCCTAAACTATGTTCTGGGATGAAAGTTACAGCTTCAGTGAAATCCGTTTGCAAATCGGAGTGATAGATTAGAATCTAGAGCCAACGGTAAGTTTTCTATGTTAAACCATTACACCATTGAAAAACTGGTTACGTTTGCAATCGAAAGAGAAATGACTATAGTTGAAGAAGTAATGGCCCCTAAAATATGTTCTGGGATGAAAGTTACAGCTTCAGTGAAATCCGTTTGCAAATCGGAGTGATAGATTAGAATCTAGAGCCAACGGTAAGTTTTCTATGTTAAACCATTACACCATTGAAAAACTGGTTACGTTTGCAATCGAAAGAAAAATGACTATAGTTGAAGAAGTAATGGCCCCTAAACTATGTTCTGGGATGAAAGTTACAGCTTCAGTGAAATCCGTTTGCAAATCGGAGTGATAGATTAGAATCTAGAGCCAACGGTAAGTTTTCTATGTTAAACCATTACACCATTGAAAAACTGGTTACGTTTGCAATCGAAAGAAAAATGACTATAGTTGAAGAAGTAATGGCCCCTAAACTATGTTCTGGGATGAAAGTTACAGCTTCAGTGAAATCCGTTTGCAAATCGGAGTGATAGATTAGAATCTAGAGCCAACGGTAAGTTTTCTATGTTAAACCATTACACCATTGAAAAACTTGTTACGTTTGCAATCGTAAGAAAAATGACTATAGTTGAAGAAGTAATGGCCCCTAAACTATGTTCTGGGATGAAAGTTACAGCTTCAGTGAAATCCGTTTGCAAATTGGAGTGATAGATTAGAATCTAGAGCCAACGGTAAGTTTTCTATGTTAAACCATTACACCATTGAAAAACTGGTTACGTTTGCAATCGAAAGAAAAATGACTATAGTTGAAGAAGTAATGGCCCCTAAACTATGTTCTGGGATGAAAGTTACAGCTTCAGTGAAATCCGTTTGCAAATCGGAGTGATAGATTAGAATCTAGAGCCAACGGTAAGTTTTCTATGTTAAACCATTACACCATTGAAAAACTGGTTACGTTTGCAATCGAAAGAAAAATGACTATAGTTGAAGAAGTAATGGCCCCTAAACTATGTTCTGGGATGAAAGTTACAGCTTCAGTGAAATCCGTTTGCAAATCGGAGTGATAGATTAGAATCTAGAGCCAACGGTAAGTTTTCTATGTTAAACCATTACACCATTGAAAAACTGGTTACGTTTGCAATCGAAAGAAAAATGACTATAGTTGAAGAAGTAATGGCCCCTAAACTATGTTCTGGGATGAAAGTTACAGCTTCAGTGAAATCCGTTTGCAAATCGGAGTGATAGATTAGAATCTAGAGCCAACGGTAAGTTTTCTATGTTAAACCATTACACCATTGAAAAACTGGTTACGTTTGCAATCGAAAGAAAAATGACTATAGTTGAAGAAGTAATGGCCCCTAAACTATGTTCTGGGATGAAAGTTACAGCTTCAGTGAAATCCGTTTGCAAATCGGAGTGATAGATTAGAATCTAGAGCCAACGGTAAGTTTTCTATGTTAAACTATTACACCATTGAAAAACTGGTTACGTTTGCAATCGAAAGAAAAATGACTATAATTGAAGAAGTAATGGCCCCTAAACTATGTTCTGGGATGAAAGTTACAGCTTCAGTGAAATCCGTTTGCAAATCGGAGTGATAGATTAGAATCTAGAGCCAACGGTAAGTTTTCTATGTTAAACCATTACACCATTGAAAAACTGGTTACGTTTGCAATCGAAAGAAAAATGACTATAGTTGAAGAAGTAATGGCCCCTAAACTATGTTCTGGGATGAAAGTTACAGCTTCAGTGAAATCCGTTTGCAAATCGGAGTGATAGATTAGAATCTAGAGCCAACGGTAAGTTTTCTATGTTAAACCATTACACCATTGAAAAACTGGTTACGTTTGCAATCGAAAGAAAAATGACTATAGTTGAAGAAGTAATGGCCCCTAATCTATGTTCTGGGATGAAAGTTACAGCTGCAGTGAAATCCGTTTGCAAATCGGAGTGATAGATTAGAATCTAGAGCCAACGGTAAGTTTTCTATGTTAAACCATTACACCATTGAAAAACTGGTTACGTTTGCAATCGAAAGAAAAATGACTATAGTTGAAGAAGTAATGGCCCCTAAACTATGTTCTGGGATGAAAGTTACAGCTTCAGTGAAATCCGTTTGCAAATCGGAGTAATAGATTAGAATCTAGAGCCAACGGTAAGTTTTCTATGTTAAACCATTACACCATTGAAAAACTGGTTACGTTTGCAATCGAAAGGAAAATGACTATAGTTGAAGAAGTAATGGCCCCTAAACTATGTTCTGGGATGAAAGTTACAGCTTCAGTGAAATCCGTTTGCAAATCGGAGTGATAGATTAGAATCTAGAGCCAACGGTAAGTTTTCTATGTTAAACCATTACACCATTGAAAAACTGGTTACGTTTGCAATCGAAAGAAAAATGACTATAGTTGAAGAAGTAATGGCCCCTAAACTATGTTCTGGGATGAAAGTTACAGCTTCAGTGAAATCCGTTTGCAAATCGGAGTGATAGATTAGAATCTAGAGCCAACGGTAAGTTTTCTATGTTAAACCATTACACCATTGAAAAACTGGTTACGTTTGCAATCGAAAGAAAAATGACTATAGTTGAAGAAGTAATGGCCCCTAAACTATGTTCTGGGATGAAAGTTAAAGCTTCAGTGAAATCCGTTTGCAAATCGGAGTGATAGATTAGAATCTAGAGCCAACGGTAAGTTTTCTATGTTAAACCATTACACCATTGAAAAACTGGTTACGTTTGCAATCGAAAGAAAAATGACTATAGTTGAAGAAGTAATGGCCCCTAAACTATGTTCTGGGATGAAAGTTACAGCTTCAGTGAAATCCGTTTGCAAATCGGAGTGATAGATTAGAATCTAGAGCCAACGGTAAGTTTTCTATGTTAAACCATTACACCATTGAAAAACTGGTTACGTTTGCAATCGAAAGAAAAATGACTATAGTTGAAGAAGTAATGGCCCCTAAACTATTTTCTGGGATGAAAGTTACAGCTTCAGTGAAATCCGTTTGCAAATCGGAGTGATAGATTAGAATCTAGAGCCAACGGTAAGTTTTCTATGTTAAACCATTACACCATTGAAAAACTGGTTACGTTTGCAATCGAAAGAAAAATGACTATAGTTGAAGAAGTAATGGCCCCTAAACTATGTTCTGGGATGAAAGTTACAGCTTCAGTGAAATCCGTTTGCAAATCGGAGTGATAGATTAGAATCTAGAGCCAACGGTAAGTTTTCTATGTTAAACCATTACACCATTGAAAAACTGGTTACGTTTGCAATCGAAAGAGAAATGACTATAGTTGAAGAAGTAATGGCCCCTAAAATATGTTCTGGGATGAAAGTTACAGCTTCAGTGAAATCCGTTTGCAAATCGGAGTGATAGATTAGAATCTAGAGCCAACGGTAAGTTTTCTATGTTAAACCATTACACCATTGAAAAACTGGTTACGTTTGCAATCGAAAGAAAAATGACTATAGTTGAAGAAGTAATGGCCCCTAAACTATGTTCTGGGATGAAAGTTACAGCTTCAGTGAAATCCGTTTGCAAATCGGAGTGATAGATTAGAATCTAGAGCCAACGGTAAGTTTTCTATGTTAAACCATTACACCATTGAAAAACTGGTTACGTTTGCAATCGAAAGAAAAATGACTATAGTTGAAGAAGTAATGGCCCCTAAACTATGTTCTGGGATGAAAGTTACAGCTTCAGTGAAATCCGTTTGCAAATCGGAGTGATAGATTAGAATCTAGAGCCAACGGTAAGTTTTCTATGTTAAACCATTACACCATTGAAAAACTGGTTACGTTTGCAATCGAAAGGAAAATGACTATAGTTGAAGAAGTAATGGCCCCTAAACTATGTTCTGGGATGAAAGTTACAGCTTCAGTGAAATCCGTTTGCAAATCGGAGTGATAGATTAGAATCTAGAGCCAACGGTAAGTTTTCTATGTTAAACCATTACACCATTGAAAAACTGGCTACGTTTGCAATCGAAAGAAAAATGACTATAGTTGAAGAAGTAATGGCCCCTAAACTATGTTCTGGGATGAAAGTTACAGCTTCAGTGAAATCCGTTTGCAAATCGGAGTGATAGATTAGAATCTAGAGCCAACGGTAAGTTTTCTATGTTAAACCATTACACCATTGAAAAACTGGTTACGTTTGCAATCGAAAGAAAAATGACTATAGTTGAAGAAGTAATGGCCCCTAAACTATGTTCTGGGATGAAAGTTACAGCTTCAGTGAAATCCGTTTGCAAATCGGAGTGATAGATTAGAATCTAGAGCCAACGGTAAGTTTTCTATGTTAAACCATTACACCATTGAAAAACTGGTTACGTTTGCAATCGAAAGAAAAATGACTATAGTTGAAGAAGTAATGGCCCCTAAACTATGTTCTGGGATGAAAGTTACAGCTTCAGTGAAATCCGTTTGCAAATCGGAGTGATAGATTAGAATCTAGAGCCAACGGTAAGTTTTCTATGTTAAACCATTACACCATTGAAAAACTGGTTACGTTTGCAATCGAAAGAAAAATGACTATAGTTGAAGAAGTAATGGCCCCTAAACTATGTTCTGGGATGAAAGTTACAGCTTCAGTGAAATCCGTTTGCAAATCGGAGTGATAGATTAGAATCTAGAGCCAACGGTAAGTTTTCTATGTTAAACCATTACACCATTGAAAAACTGGTTACGTTTGCAATCGAAAGAAAAATGACTATAGTTGAAGAAGTAATGGCCCCTAAACTATGTTCTGGGATGAAAGTTACAGCTTCAGTGAAATCCGTTTGCAAATCGGAGTGATAGATTAGAATCTAGAGCCAACGGTAAGTTTTCTATGTTAAACCATTACACCATTGAAAAACTGGTTACGTTTGCAATCGAAAGGAAAATGACTATAGTTGAAGAAGTAATGGCCCCTAAACTATGTTCTGGGATGAAAGTTACAGCTTCAGTGAAATCCGTTTGCAAATCGGAGTGATAGATTAGAATCTAGAGCCAACGGTAAGTTTTCTATGTTAAACCATTACACCATTGAAAAACTGGTTACGTTTGCAATCGAAAGAAAAATGACTATAGTTGAAGAAGTAATGGCCCCTAAACTATGTTCTGGGATGAAAGTTACAGCTTCAGTGAAATCCGTTTGCAAATCGGAGTGATAGATTAGAATCTAGAGCCAACGGTAAGTTTTCTATGTTAAACTATTACACCATTGAAAAACTGGTTACGTTTGCAATCGAAAGAAAAATGACTATAATTGAAGAAGTAATGGCCCCTAAACTATGTTCTGGGATGAAAGTTACAGCTTCAGTGAAATCCGTTTGCAAATCGGAGTGATAGATTAGAATCTAGAGCCAACGGTAAGTTTTCTATGTTAAACCATTACACCATTGAAAAACTGGTTACGTTTGCAATCGAAAGAAAAATGACTATAGTTGAAGAAGTAATGGCCCCTAAACTATGTTCTGGGATGAAAGTTACAGCTTCAGTGAAATCCGTTTGCAAATCGGAGTGATAGATTAGAATCTAGAGCCAACGGTAAGTTTTCTATGTTAAACCATTACACCATTGAAAAACTGGTTACGTTTGCAATCGAAAGAAAAATGACTATAGTTGAAGAAGTAATGGCCCCTAAACTATGTTCTGGGATGAAAGTTACAGCTTCAGTGAAATCCGTTTGCAAATCGGAGTGATAGATTAGAATCTAGAGCCAACGGTAAGTTTTCTATGTTAAACCATTACACCATTGAAAAACTGGTTACGTTTGCAATCGAAAGAAAAATGACTATAGTTGAAGAAGTAATGGCCCCTAAACTATGTTCTGGGATGAAAGTTACAGCTTCAGTGAAATCCGTTTGCAAATCGGAGTAATAGATTAGAATCTAGAGCCAACGGTAAGTTTTCTATGTTAAACCATTACACCATTGAAAAACTGGTTACGTTTGCAATCGAAAGGAAAATGACTATAGTTGAAGAAGTAATGGCCCCTAAACTATGTTCTGGGATGAAAGTTACAGCTTCAGTGAAATCCGTTTGCAAATCGGAGTGATAGATTAGAATCTAGAGCCAACGGTAAGTTTTCTATGTTAAACCATTACACCATTGAAAAACTGGTTACGTTTGCAATCGAAAGAAAAATGACTATAGTTGAAGAAGTAATGGCCCCTAAACTATGTTCTGGGATGAAAGTTACAGCTTCAGTGAAATCCGTTTGCAAATCGGAGTGATAGATTAGAATCTAGAGCCAACGGTAAGTTTTCTATGTTAAACCATTACACCATTGAAAAACTGGTTACGTTTGCAATCGAAAGAAAAATGACTATAGTTGAAGAAGTAATGGCCCCTAAACTATGTTCTGGGATGAAAGTTAAAGCTTCAGTGAAATCCGTTTGCAAATCGGAGTGATAGATTAGAATCTAGAGCCAACGGTAAGTTTTCTATGTTAAACCATTACACCATTGAAAAACTGGTTACGTTTGCAATCGAAAGAAAAATGACTATAGTTGAAGAAGTAATGGCCCCTAAACTATGTTCTGGGATGAAAGTTACAGCTTCAGTGAAATCCGTTTGCAAATCGGAGTGATAGATTAGAATCTAGAGCCAACGGTAAGTTTTCTATGTTAAACCATTACACCATTGAAAAACTGGTTACGTTTGCAATCGAAAGAAAAATGACTATAGTTGAAGAAGTAATGGCCCCTAAACTATGTTCTGGGATGAAAGTTACAGCTTCAGTGAAATCCGTTTGCAAATCGGAGTGATAGATTAGAATCTAGAGCCAACGGTAAGTTTTCTATGTTAAACCATTACACCATTGAAAAACTGGTTACGTTTGCAATCGAAAGAAAAATGACTATAGTTGAAGAAGTAATGGCCCCTAAACTATGTTCTGGGATGAAAGTTACAGCTTCAGTGAAATCCGTTTGCAAATCGGAGTGATAGATTAGAATCTAGAGCCAACGGTAAGTTTTCTATGTTAAACCAACAACTATAATTTTTATTGAAGTTTTTCAAAATATAACAGTACAGTTATCAGACAGATATAAATGACAAATTATAATATACATTGCCTGTGTGTTAGATAATACAAATATTGAGCATTGGTATATAAATACAAAATGGATAAGACATGTATAGTCCTGAGGTAGTGAAGTTATGTAAGGATGATATAAACAATTCTCATGTTAATATTATTATCTTATTATTATTACATTAAAATATAACAACTCTTTGGTAGTTTGAGTTAGTGAGTAAAAAGTTTCATTATGGGTTATTCGCTTAGAGGTCGCATGTATAGCACATATTATGTTCTGTGGTTGTTTTCTTATACTAAACGTTACTTATTTATAATGAGGGTTAATTTACTCAGATATGTGTAGCTTTAATGCGTTTGACGCGCATTAAACGCGCATAAACGCGCACAAAGTACGCGTTCGACGCGTAAAAGCATGTTCATTATGCGTATCTATGTATTTCCATGCGTAATCGCGTATTTTCTCTTACGCGTTTCAGCGGCGGTTCAATAGCGGCAAAAAGCCGCAAAACCGCCACAGAAACGCCCAAAAGCGGCAAAAGGCGCTTTTTGCGCGTCTTTTTGCGCGTTTTTTGCCAAGATTGACCATATTTTTTAGAAGATTGATTCAGAAGCTCAAATTAGCTTAAATTAAATGTGTTTTAACCTCAAAGAAAGAAGCATAAACCAACCGTGTATAGATACTTAAATGTATATAAATTAATGTTAGAAACGCGTTAAATTGTTATTATTATATTAAAATATAACAACTATTAGGTAAGATAAAAAATAATTTGAGTTAGTGAACGAAACAGTTTCATTATGGGTTATTCGCCTAAAAAGTCGCATGTATAACACCAATTGTAATCTGTGACTATTTTCCTATACTAAACGCTACTTATTTATGATGAGGATTAATTTACGCACATGTGTGTAACTTTAGTGCGCTTGACGCGTATTAAACGCGTATAAACGCGTATAAGAATACGCGTCCAACGCGCAAAGACATGTCGACTATGCGTATCTATGTGTTTCCATGCGTAAACGCGTATTATCTCATACGCGTTTCAGTGGCGGTTCTTTAGCGGCAAAAAGCCGCAAAACCGCCACAAAAACGCCCAAAAGCGGCAAAACGCGTTTTCTGCGCGTTTTTTGCGCGTTTTTTGCAAATTTACCCAAATTCACCAAATTTTTGGGGAAATTGATTCAAAAACTCAAAATAGCTTAAATTAAGTGTGTTTTAACCTCAAGAGAAGGAAGCATAAACCAACAATGTATGAATACTTAGGTATATATAAATTAATGTTAAAAACGCGTAAAGTAAATTTTTCAGAGAGAAAGTTTATAAACTTGAATTTGTGTAGGCTGTATCTAGATCACTTAATCTGAGTTAATATGTTAAGAAAACTAATCAAGACTAGACTGTCTGAAAGGGGGGGAATTAGGGCATATATCTGTCTAGCATTAAGTTAAGTACAATAATGCCAAATATTTATTTGACATGTATAGTCAGGGGGAAAAGATGTTACTAAGGAAGTATCTTCCATCCCAATGTGCATGGCATGGTGGTTGAGTTGGACTCTATAGTTAGGAGGACTCTCTCAACCTGGGAAATGAGGGGGTACCCCTCTACTTAGATCCCAGGGAGTGAGGCCTATACAAGTGGTTTCCACCATGTCTCAGGTTGCACATCAGAATTAAGCAATTTTCAATGTCTGACTCATACTGTCCAATTACTTACAGGAACTTCAAATAAGACCTAAACAAACTACACTAACCTAAACTAACCTAGCTACCTAATCTACATGCACACTGCTCTTGTCCATAGTTTTTACTCACCGAATTTCAGAATTTTGAGATGCCAGAATGCTGCTGCTGAGTGACTGAGTGCCGACAGGATCACACCAAACACACCCATACAATCCATCAGTACATCAGAGTGACCTATTTCAGAAGTCTAATAGTTTTGAACTTGGGTATATTGAAGGCCAGAGATTAGCTTTCATGACAAAAGAGTTGACATTTCCACATCTTATTGCCCAGGCCTTTTCGGCTAAAAGATTAGTTTCTACCCTTCTTAGGATCTCATCTAATTTAGGGATATAGGGGGTTCTCCAGTTTAAGGCCAGTAGGTTCCTTAATACTGCAAACACATGAGATATTATCAATCTCTCCTGAGGAGGAAAGTTGTGTGCACCCAAATTTAGTACCGCAAGGCCTGGGGGTATTGACTGTAAGGACATTGGAAGCTGTTGGAGAAATTTCTCAATGTCCTTCCTTAATCCCCGAAGTTTAGGGCAATCCCATAGGATATGTTCCATGGTACCCGCCAGGTTGCATCCTCTCCAGCACAAGGGGGATGCTTGGGTATCGAATTTGCTAATTTTTTCAGGGGTTTGGTACCACCGCCAAATGCTCTTTAGTAAGCTTTCATGATGGCCTACACAATGTGAAACCTTTTTGAAGGCCTTAACAGACTTCTCCCACTCCTCCACACCAATTTCTTCTCCCAGCCAGTCCTGCCATTTGTTCAACTGCCATTTAGGGAAAATTTCTTTTAATTCTAATAATGTTCTATAAATAACCGATGTTCCTTTTAAGTGAGTATTTTCTGATTGAGTTAATTTTATAATTTTTGGTTCAAGGGATATAGGGAGGTATGGATGTTTGTTAATGAATCTTGCTATTCTGTCATATTTAGGTTTTTCTAATATTGGGATTCCATAAGTTGCTACTAAATCATCAAAGGGTCTTATTCCGGAATCTCCCAACAGATCCTCTATGGATTTTATACCATAATCTGGCCAGTTCTCCAATTCTAGGTTCTTTATAGCAGCAGGCAGTGTATTTAAATAAGTAGGTATTGTGACCGCCAAAACCTCTTTTCTACTTAAATTAATTAGCTCTTTCCATAGTCTGATAGAGTTGGCGGTGACAGGGTTCTGGATATGTTGTTGTATTCTCCAGGTCAATCTGGATTCCCAAAATTCTCTGAATGGCTTGAATGGTAATTGTTCTTCTTCTATTACATACCATTGTTTGGTGATGTCTTTCATCCAGATTGACCTGGATTGGTCCAGAATTGTGGCCTTATAATACAATTCTATGTTGGGGGCTCCCAGTCCCATATTTGAGACATGAGTTGTTAAAATTTTATTGGAGAACCTGGCTTTTCTGTTATTGAGAAAGTATTGGTTAATTTGTTTTTGTAAGTTCATAAAGAACTTTTGAGGTACCCTTATTGGGAGATTCCGGAACAGGTAAAGAAGCTGGGGAAGGATCATCATCTTGAATGCAGCTATTCTGCCTAACCATGAAAATTCTACTTTTGCAAGGGATTCTAATTTATTTTTAATTTTAACTAACCATGGATCATAATTCTCTCTATAAATTTGTGCTATAGTTGGGGTCAATTGGATTCCTAAGTATTTAATAGATTTCTCATCCCAAGTATACTGGCAGGACTGCTTGAGGGTTTCTTTAACCTTGGCTGGTATGAAACAGGGGAGAATGACCGTTTTCTGTTCGTTAAGTTTATAATATGACACTGTGGAGAATTCCTCTAGTTCTTTAATGGCATTAGGCAGTGATACCAAAGGTTTTTGTACATACAATATCACGTCATCCGCGTATAGGCCTAATTTGGTGGAGTAGCTGCCGATTTTAATACCATGTATTTTTGGGTTATTCCTTATTTTTTGGGCAAGGGGCTCTAATGTTAAATTAAAAATTAGTGGAGAGAGAGGACAGCCCTGGCGGGTACCATTAGTAATAGTGAATGATGAGGAGACAGAACCAGAAGAGGCAACTCTGGCAGATGGACAGGTATATAATGCTAGAATGGCACCATGGAGGAAGTCTGGGATTCCAAATTTAGTGAGTACCCTAGACATATATAGCCAATTAACTCTGTCGAACGCCTTCTCCGCGTCTAAAGAGACAAGGAGAGTGGGCGTCCGACAGAGCTTGATCTGGTGGAGTATGGCCAATGCTTTCCTTGTGCCGTCACATGTTGATCTACCTTTGGTGAATCCTACTTGATCTGAATTAATGAGTTGGGGCATTAGGGGGGATAATCTATTAGCTATTATTCTGGCATAAATTTTAACATCTGTATTCAAAAGTGAGATAGGTCTGTAACTACTGGGGTCTGCTGGGTTTTTATCTTCTTTAGGGATGGTTGATATGAAAGCTGATAATGATTCTTTGGGGAATTTACGTTGGGAAGCTATTTCATTAAACATATCAGAAAGTGGTTTAGAAAGTATGGTAACAAATTTTTTATAGTATTCATTTATATATCCGTCTGGGCCTGGGGTTTTGTCGTTTTTCAGAGTATTGATTACTTTTACTACCTCTGCTTGAGAGAAGGGAACAGATAAGTATTTTCTTTCAAAGTCAGAGAGTGAAGGGAGATCTATTTTTCCTAAATATTTATCTATATTTTGTAAGGATGGGGAAGGAGTGTTGGGGTCTGTTTCTAAATTGTATAGGCCTTCATAGTATTTTGCTAGTGCTTCTACTATGTCTGTAGGGTGATGTACTTCAATTTTGGTAAGGGGGTGTTTTATTTTAAGTATCCTATGGTGTATCCTTTGTCCTTTAATTTTACGTGCCATTAATTTCCCGGCCTTGTTTCCTCCATGGTACCAATTCTCCCTGAGCCTAGTCTGCCATTTGTCATATTCGTAGTACATACACTCTGCCAGTTCTTGTCTCCTCTCTTCCAATTCCCCAATCAGACTCTTTCTTTTTTTGTTGAATACTTCCACCTCCAACATTCTAATTTTATTCAGTAAGGAGTCAGTTTTTTCTCTAATTTTTCTTTTTTGTATGGCTCCTTGTTTCATGAGTGTTCCTCTCATGAAGGCCTTGTGAGCATTCCATAATGAAATTCTAGAGGTGACACTGGTATTGTTAAAGTGGAAGTATTCAAGCAGCTCTTTTTTAATGATAGGAAGGGTGTGCTCAGAGTTGATGACAAATTTATTCAGTTTCCAATTGAACTGCTTAGGGGAAGTATCTAATAGGTGAAATTTGACTATGAGAGGGGAGTGGTCTGACCATATTCTGGTGCCAATTTCAACCTCTGAGACCAGTGGCAGAGAGAACCTATCGGTCAGACAATGATCTATCCTAGTGAAGGACTGGTAGATTGGCGAGTAATAACTATATCCTTTTTCTTTTGGGTGAATGCACCTCCAGGTGTCAAATAATTCGTTTTTAATTAGTGATGGTGTTAAGATTGATTGGGCCCTTTTTTTTGTTTGGGAAGATGAATCCAATATGGGGTCTGCTATAGCGTTCATGTCTCCTACTATAAATAAATTCCCTTTTTTAAATTTAGATATTTTTTGTAATGTTTTATTGAGAAATTTTACTTGATATGTATTAGGGGCATATATATTGGCGAAAGTAAAAGTTTGAGAATTGATAGTCCCAGAAATCATCACCAATCTACCGTCCTCACCACAGAATGATTCCTCTACCACCAATCCCAGAGTGTCCTTAATTGCTATACACACTCCTGCTCTCTTTTTGTCCCTGAATGTTGAGTGAAATACCTTTGAGTAGTTAAGTATCTTCAATTTAGATGCTGAGATTTTAGTTAGATGTGTTTCTTGTAAACAAATTATATCTGGATTTTGTTCTTTTGCTAATTTGTGCAGAAGATACCTTTTTCTAAAAGAATTCAAACCTCTAACATTCAGGGACAAAATTGTGCAATCACTCATGGTATTTCAATTGATGCAGTAAGATGACTATGAAACAATAACTTCCTGTAGTAGGCAAATGGAAACAAGAATATTGTACTTTACCATAAAGGCTGATCCTGTCAAAGCACTCAGACATCCCAACTCTGAAGAAATGGGAAGTGGTTAATGGACAGAACAGTGTGCAGAACCTAAAACAAATAAGAAACAACAAACAAATAAAAGACAATAGGATTAGACCGAGGGATGTGCACAGAGGCATCCGGTTCTACCTGTGTGCAGTCCCTCCAAATGTGTTTCACCCTGTGTCTCCTATCCTAAAAATAGAAATGGAAATAAAATAAAAACAGAGATTAAACAATAAACAATAACAGATCTAAATCAAACAATGAAGTTTATGTCCTATAGGACTAACTTCCAAAACACAGTTTATGACCAAACGGTCAGAGTCCACCGATGTGGACTTCCAGAATAACTGACCACCCAGGGAAAAAGAGTCCCAAGGGGGAAAGTCTATTGGGGGGAAAAAGTTCCGTGGGGATCACCTCTTTCAGGAAGTTCCAGAAGCTTCCCCAGCTTTATTCTGTTCCTCATCTGATAAAGGCTGGGTAGTGTCCATAGGGATCTGAGTCTTTGCTGGCTTAGATGATGTTGCAGAGTGGAAAAGTCTGTCCTTATTTGGGTCTCTGGGAATGAAAATAGGGATCCCCCATTTTGCAAGCAATTCTTTACCTTCCTCTGGTGTCTTTATTATGTATGGTGTCCCATGATCAAAGACAATTAGCTTTGGGGGGAATCCCCAGTTGTATGCAATTTTATTGTGCCTAAGTGTTGTTGTGACCTCTGCAAATTCTCTCCTTGTCTTCAATGTCGCTTGTGACAAATCTTGAAACAGGGACAGGTCTTTGTAATCTCCAGGAAGTTTCCTGCCTTCTCTAGTTGCAGCCAAAAGTTTTTCTTTCACATGGAAGAAATGTATCCTTGTGATGACATCTCTGGGGACATTTTTATTCAGATGTGCAGGCTTAGGCAGCCTGTGTGCCCTGTCCACTATAAGTTCATTTTTATCCAGGGAAGGGATAGTAGCACTGATCAAATCCACCACATATTCATTCAGCTTATCATTAGTCACAGTCTCTGGGACCCCCCTGATCTTTATATTGTTCCGCCTGTTTCTGTCTTCCCCATCTGCAATCTTTTCCTTAATCCATTTGTTTTCCTCCATTAAGCTTTTGTGTGAATCCACCAGCACATTGTATTCCTTAGACATCTCTGCCAGTTTATTTTCTAGCAAGCAGATTCTCTGGTCTGTTTCAGTCGCAAAGACCTCCACATTGCCTGCTAGTATGTTTAAATCAGATCTGGTGCCTGCTATGTTGTCGCTAAGCATTTGGCTAAAAGACAGCATGAATGATTTAAAAAACTGCTGCGACATGGGTTCATCTGAGGCAGGGAATGCGGATAATGAGTTAAAAAAGTTCTCTGCTGGGGCTTGCTGCGCTGCTGGGGATGGATGGATGGATGAATGGATGGGTGACTGGGTCTGCTGTGCGGACAGGGGTGGATGAATAACTGGCAGGGGCTGCTCTTCAGATGAGGCAGGGGAGGCAGGGGAAGTATGTATCACAGATCCTACCTTGGGGTCTGCGGGCCCATGCAGCATGGCTGAGCGCTGTGTAATGGAGGACAATGCAGGCTTCAGTGGGCTGCGCTCTCTGTTACTTCCTTTGTTCTCCAGATCAGTATAATCCTCTGCCAGGAGCTCTTCCAAGGTGTCAGCTCTGTCTCTCCTTTCCTGGGGGGTAAATAACAGGCTGTATCGGTTTCTCTGCTCCAGCGGTGGAGGGGTCCTGTAGTCAGCCTCATGGTGTGGGCCAGGTCTGTAATGGCCGGCGTCATCTTGCTTCTCCTCGGTGAAGAAGGTGGACAGTCTCCTTGGGACCTGTGAGGCGCTTTTCTGCTGTCTCTGTGACACTCTGCGGTATCCAGATGCCATCCTGGAGGGTTCACCAACCTTTTAGAGTGGTTTTGGGGATTTCTGGATCGCTTTTAGTAGCTTTTATGGGTGATCAGAGCGGGAGCTGCAGGATCAGACACCCATTCACCTCCGCGTCCAGACCACGCCCCCTCTTTCTATGTTAAACCATTACACCATTGAAAAACTGGTTACGTTTGCAATCGAAAGAGAAATGACTATAGTTGAAGAAGTAATGGCCCCTAAAATATGTTCTGGGATGAAAGTTACAGCTTCAGTGAAATCCGTTTGCAAATCGGAGTGATAGATTAGAATCTAGAGCCAACGGTAAGTTTTCTATGTTAAACCATTACACCATTGAAAAACTGGTTACGTTTGCAATCGAAAGAAAAATGACTATAGTTGAAGAAGTAATGGCCCCTAAACTATGTTCTGGGATGAAAGTTACAGCTTCAGTGAAATCCGTTTGCAAATCGGAGTGATAGATTAGAATCTAGAGCCAACGGTAAGTTTTCTATGTTAAACCATTACACCATTGAAAAACTGGTTACGTTTGCAATCGAAAGAAAAATGACTATAGTTGAAGAAGTAATGGCCCCTAAACTATGTTCTGGGATGAAAGTTACAGCTTCAGTGAAATCCGTTTGCAAATCGGAGTGATAGATTAGAATCTAGAGCCAACGGTAAGTTTTCTATGTTAAACTATTACACCATTGAAAAACTGGTTACGTTTGCAATCGAAAGAAAAATGACTATAGTTGAAGAAGTAATGGCCCCTAAACTATGTTCTGGGATGAAAGTTACAGCTTCAGTGAAATCCGTTTGCAAATCGGAGTGATAGATTAGAATCTAGAGCCAACGGTAAGTTTTCTATGTTAAACCGGTTTCAATAATTTTTATTGAGAAAAACATTTTAAACATTTTGTACAGTCAAAGTTTTAACTTTGACAGAAAAGATAACAATATATCAATTTACATTGTTGAACATGAGAATTTCTATGTTAAACCATTACACCATTGAAAAACTGGTTACGTTTGCAATCGAAAGAAAAATGACTATAGTTGAAGAAGTAATGGCCCCTAAACTATGTTCTGGGATGAAAGTTACAGCTTCAGTGAAATCCGTTTGCAAATCGGAGTGATAGATTAGAATCTAGAGCCAACGGTAAGTTTTCTATGTTAAACCATTACACCATTGAAAAACTGGTTACGTTTGCAATCGAAAGAAAAATGACTATAGTTGAAGAAGTAATGGCCCCTAAACTATGTTCTGGGATAAAAGTTAAAGCTTCAGTGAAATCCGTTTGCAAATCGGAGTGATAGATTAGAATCTAGAGCCAACGGTAAGTTTTCTATGTTAAACCATTACACCATTGAAAAACTGGTTACGTTTGCAATCGAAAGAAAAATGACTATAGTTGAAGAAGTAATGGCCCCTAAACTATGTTCTGGGATGAAAGTTACAGCTTCAGTGAAATCCGTTTGCAAATCGGAGTGATAGATTAGAATCTAGAGCCAACGGTAAGTTTTCTATGTTAAACCATTACACCATTGAAAAACTGGTTACGTTTGCAATCGAAAGAAAAATGACTATAGTTGAAGAAGTAATGGCCCCTAAACTATGTTCTGGGATGAAAGTTACAGCTTCAGTGAAATCCGTTTGCAAATCGGAGTGAAAGATTAGAATCTAGAGCCAACGGTAAGTTTTCTATGTTAAACCATTACACCATTGAAAAACTGGTTACGTTTGCAATCGAAAGAAAAATGACTATAGTTGAAGAAGTAATGGCCCCTAAACTATGTTCTGGGATGAAAGTTACAGCTTCAGTGAAATCCGTTTGCAAATCGGAGTGATAGATTAGAATCTAGAGCCAACGGTAAGTTTTCTATGTTAAACCATTACACCATTGAAAAACTGGTTACGTTTGCAATCGAAAGAAAAATGACTATAGTTGAAGAAGTAATGGCCCCTAAACTATGTTCTGGGATGAAAGTTACAGCTTCAGTGAAATCCGTTTGCAAATCGGAGTGATAGATTAGAATCTAGAGCCAACGGTAAGTTTTCTATGTTAAACCATTACACCATTGAAAAACTGGTTACGTTTGCAATCGAAAGAAAAATGACTATAGTTGAAGAAGTAATGGCCCCTAAACTATGTTCTGGGATGAAAGTTACAGCTTCAGTGAAATCCGTTTGCAAATCGGAGTGATAGATTAGAATCTAGAGCCAACGGTAAGTTTTCTATGTTAAACCATTACACCATTGAAAAACTGGTTACGTTTGCAATCGAAAGAAAAATGACTATAGTTGAAGAAGTAATGGCCCCTAAACTATGTTCTGGGATGAAAGTTACAGCTTCAGTGAAATCCGTTTGCAAATCGGAGTGATAGATTAGAATCTAGAGCCAACGGTAAGTTTTCTATGTTAAACCATTACACCATTGAAAAACTGGTTACGTTTGCAATCGAAAGAAAAATGACTATAGTTGAAGAAGTAATGGCCCCTAAACTATGTTCTGGGATGAAAGTTACAGCTTCAGTGAAATCCGTTTGCAAATCGGAGTGATAGATTAGAATCTAGAGCCAACGGTAAGTTTTCTATGTTAAACCATTACACCATTGAAAAACTGGTTACGTTTGCAATCGAAAGAAAAATGACTATAGTTGAAGAAGTAATGGCCCCTAAACTATGTTCTGGGATGAAAGTTACAGCTTCAGTGAAATCCGTTTGCAAATCGGAGTGATAGATTAGAATCTAGAGCCAACGGTAAGTTTTCTATGTTAAACCATTACACCATTGAAAAACTGGTTACGTTTGCAATCGAAAGAAAAATGACTATAGTTGAAGAAGTAATGGCCCCTAAACTATGTACTGGGATGAAAGTTACAGCTTCAGTGAAATCCGTTTGCAAATCGGAGTGATAGATTAGAATCTAGAGCCAACGGTAAGTTTTCTATGTTAAACCATTACACCATTGAAAAACTGGTTACGTTTGCAATCGAAAGGAAAATGACTATAGTTGAAGAAGTAATGGCCCCTAAACTATGTTCTGGGATGAAAGTTACAGCTTCAGTGAAATCCGTTTGCAAATCGGAGTGATAGATTAGAATCTAGAGCCAACGGTAAGTTTTCTATGTTAAACCATTACACCATTGAAAAACTGGTTACGTTTGCAATCGAAAGAAAAATGACTATAATTGAAGAAGTAATGGCCCCTAAACTATGTTCTGGGATGAAAAATACAGCTTCAGTGAAATCCGTTTGCAAATCGGAGTGATAGATTAGAATCTAGAGCCAACGGTAAGTTTTCTATGTTAAACCATTACACCATTGAAAAACTGGTTACGTTTGCAATCGAAAGAAAAATGACTATAGTTGAAGAAGTAATGGCCCCTAAACTATGTTCTGGGATGAAAGTTACAGCTTCAGTGAAATCCGTTTGCAAATCGGAGTGATAGATTAGAATCTAGAGCCAACGGTAAGTTTTCTATGTTAAACCATTACACCATTGAAAAACTGGTTACGTTTGCAATCGAAAGAAAAATGACTATAGTTGAAGAAGTAATGGCCCCTAAACTATGTTCTGGGATGAAAGTTACAGCTTCAGTGAAATCCGTTTGCAAATCGGAGTGATAGATTAGAATCTAGAGCCAACGGTAAGTTTTCTATGTTAAACCATTACACCATTGAAAAACTGGTTACGTTTGCAATCGAAAGGAAAATGACTATAGTTGAAGAAGTAATGGCCCCTAAACTATGTTCTGGGATGAAAGTTACAGCTTCAGTGAAATCCGTTTGCAAATCGGAGTGATAGATTAGAATCTAGAGCCAACGGTAAGTTTTCTATGTTAAACCATTACACCATTGAAAAACTGGTTACGTTTGCAATCGAAAGAAAAATGACTATAGTTGAAGAAGTAATGGCCCCTAAACTATGTTCTGGGATGAAAGTTACAGCTTCAGTGAAATCCGTTTGCAAATCGGAGTGATAGATTAGAATCTAGAGCCAACGGTAAGTTTTCTATGTTAAACCATTACACCATTGAAAAACTGGTTACGTTTGCAATCGAAAGAAAAATGACTATAGTTGAAGAAGTAATGGCCCCTAAACTATGTTCTGGGATGAAAGTTACAGCTTCAGTGAAATCCGTTTGCAAATCGGAGTGATAGATTAGAATCTAGAGCCAACGGTAAGTTTTCTATGTTAAACCATTACACCATTGAAAAACTGGTTACGTTTGCAATCGAAAGGAAAATGACTATAGTTGAAGAAGTAATGGCCCCTAAACTATGTTCTGGGATGAAAGTTACAGCTTCAGTGAAATCCGTTTGCAAATCGGAGTGATAGATTAGAATCTAGAGCCAACGGTAAGTTTTCTATGTTAAACCATTACACCATTGAAAAACTGGTTACGTTTGCAATCGAAAGAAAAATGACTATAGTTGAAGAAGTAATGGCCCCTAAACTATGTTCTGGGATGAAATTTACAGCTTCAGTGAAATCCGTTTGCAAATCGGAGTGATAGATTAGAATCTAGAGCCAACGGTAAGTTTTCTATGTTAAACCATTACACCATTGAAAAACTGGTTACGTTTGCAATCGAAAGAAAAATGACTATAGTTGAAGAAGTAATGGCCCCTAAACTATGTTCTGGGATGAAAGTTACAGCTTCAGTGAAATCCGTTTGCAAATCGGAGTGATAGATTAGAATCTAGAGCCAACGGTAAGTTTTCTATGTTAAACCATTACACCATTGAAAAACTGGTTACGTTTGCAATCGAAAGAAAAATGACTATAGTTGAAGAAGTAATGGCCCCTAAACTATGTTCTGGGATGAAAGTTACAGCTTCAGTGAAATCCGTTTGCAAATCGGAGTGATAGATTAGAATCTAGAGCCAACGGTAAGTTTTCTATGTTAAACTATTACACCATTGAAAAACTGGTTACGTTTGCAATCGAAAGAAAAATGACTATAATTGAAGAAGTAATGGCCCCTAAACTATGTTCTGGGATGAAAGTTACAGCTTCAGTGAAATCCGTTTGCAAATCGGAGTGATAGATTAGAATCTAGAGCCAACGGTAAGTTTTCTATGTTAAACCATTACACCATTGAAAAACTGGTTACGTTTGCAATCGAAAGAAAAATGACTATAGTTGAAGAAGTAATGGCCCCTAAACTATGTTCTGGGATGAAAGTTACAGCTTCAGTGAAATCCGTTTGCAAATCGGAGTGATAGATTAGAATCTAGAGCCAACGGTAAGTTTTCTATGTTAAACCATTACACCATTGAAAAACTGGTTACGTTTGCAATCGAAAGAAAAATGACTATAGTTGAAGAAGTAATGGCCCCTAAACTATGTTCTGGGATGAAAGTTACAGCTTCAGTGAAATCCGTTTGCAAATCGGAGTGATAGATTAGAATCTAGAGCCAACGGTAAGTTTTCTATGTTAAACCATTACACCATTGAAAAACTGGTTACGTTTGCAATCGAAAGAAAAATGACTATAGTTGAAGAAGTAATGGCCCCTAAACTATGTTCTGGGATGAAAGTTACAGCTTCAGTGAAATCCGTTTGCAAATCGGAGTAATAGATTAGAATCTAGAGCCAACGGTAAGTTTTCTATGTTAAACCATTGCACCATTGAAAAACTGGTTACGTTTGCAATCGAAAGGAAAATGACTATAGTTGAAGAAGTAATGGCCCCTAAACTATGTTCTGGGATGAAAGTTACAGCTTCAGTGAAATCCGTTTGCAAATCGGAGTGATAGATTAGAATCTAGAGCCAACGGTAAGTTTTCTATGTTAAACCATTACACCATTGAAAAACTGGTTACGTTTGCAATCGAAAGAAAAATGACTATAGTTGAAGAAGTAATGGCCCCTAAACTATGTTCTGGGATGAAAGTTACAGCTTCAGTGAAATCCGTTTGCAAATCGGAGTGATAGATTAGAATCTAGAGCCAACGGTAAGTTTTCTATGTTAAACCATTACACCATTGAAAAACTGGTTACGTTTGCAATCGAAAGAAAAATGACTATAGTTGAAGAAGTAATGGCCCCTAAACTATGTTCTGGGATGAAAGTTAAAGCTTCAGTGAAATCCGTTTGCAAATCGGAGTGATAGATTAGAATCTAGAGCCAACGGTAAGTTTTCTATGTTAAACCATTACACCATTGAAAAACTGGTTACGTTTGCAATCGAAAGAAAAATGACTATAGTTGAAGAAGTAATGGCCCCTAAACTATGTTCTGGGATGAAAGTTACAGCTTCAGTGAAATCCGTTTGCAAATCGGAGTGATAGATTAGAATCTAGAGCCAACGGTAAGTTTTCTATGTTAAACCATTACACCATTGAAAAACTGGTTACGTTTGCAATCGAAAGAAAAATGACTATAGTTGAAGAAGTAATGGCCCCTAAACTATGTTCTGGGATGAAAGTTACAGCTTCAGTGAAATCCGTTTGCAAATCGGAGTGATAGATTAGAATCTAGAGCCAACGGTAAGTTTTCTATGTTAAACCATTACACCATTGAAAAACTGGTTACGTTTGCAATCGAAAGAAAAATGACTATAGTTGAAGAAGTAATGGCCCCTAAACTATGTTCTGGGATGAAAGTTACAGCTTCAGTGAAATCCGTTTGCAAATCGGAGTGATAGATTAGAATCTAGAGCCAACGGTAAGTTTTCTATGTTAAACCATTACACCATTGAAAAACTGGTTACGTTTGCAATCGAAAGAGAAATGACTATAGTTGAAGAAGTAATGGCCCCTAAAATATGTTCTGGGATGAAAGTTACAGCTTCAGTGAAATCCGTTTGCAAATCGGAGTGATAGATTAGAATCTAGAGCCAACGGTAAGTTTTCTATGTTAAACCATTACACCATTGAAAAACTGGTTACGTTTGCAATCGAAAGAAAAATGACTATAGTTGAAGAAGTAATGGCCCCTAAACTATGTTCTGGGATGAAAGTTACAGCTTCAGTGAAATCCGTTTGCAAATCGGAGTGATAGATTAGAATCTAGAGCCAACGGTAAGTTTTCTATGTTAAACCATTACACCATTGAAAAACTGGTTACGTTTGCAATCGAAAGAAAAATGACTATAGTTGAAGAAGTAATGGCCCCTAAACTATGTTCTGGGATGAAAGTTACAGCTTCAGTGAAATCCGTTTGCAAATCGGAGTGATAGATTAGAATCTAGAGCCAACGGTAAGTTTTCTATGTTAAACTATTACACCATTGAAAAACTGGTTACGTTTGCAATCGAAAGAAAAATGACTATAGTTGAAGAAGTAATGGCCCCTAAACTATGTTCTGGGATGAAAGTTACAGCTTCAGTGAAATCCGTTTGCAAATCGGAGTGATAGATTAGAATCTAGAGCCAACGGTAAGTTTTCTATGTTAAACCGGTTTCAATAATTTTTATTGAGAAAAACATTTTAAACATTTTGTACAGTCAAAGTTTTAACTTTGACAGAAAAGATAACAATATATCAATTTACATTGTTGAACATGAGAATTTCTATGTTAAACCATTACACCATTGAAAAACTGGTTACGTTTGCAATCGAAAGAAAAATGACTATAGTTGAAGAAGTAATGGCCCCTAAACTATGTTCTGGGATGAAAGTTACAGCTTCAGTGAAATCCGTTTGCAAATCGGAGTGATAGATTAGAATCTAGAGCCAACGGTAAGTTTTCTATGTTAAACCATTACACCATTGAAAAACTGGTTACGTTTGCAATCGAAAGAAAAATGACTATAGTTGAAGAAGTAATGGCCCCTAAACTATGTTCTGGGATGAAAGTTACAGCTTCAGTGAAATCCGTTTGCAAATCGGAGTGATAGATTAGAATCTAGAGCCAACGGTAAGTTTTCTATGTTAAACCATTACACCATTGAAAAACTGGTTACGTTTGCAATCGAAAGAAAAATGACTATAGTTGAAGAAGTAATGGCCCCTAAACTATGTTCTGGGATGAAAGTTACAGCTTCAGTGAAATCCGTTTGCAAATCGGAGTGATAGATTAGAATCTAGAGCCAACGGTAAGTTTTCTATGTTAAACCATTACACCATTGAAAAACTGGTTACGTTTGCAATCGAAAGAAAAATGACTATAGTTGAAGAAGTAATGGCCCCTAAACTATGTTCTGGGATGAAAGTTACAGCTTCAGTGAAATCCGTTTGCAAATCGGAGTGATAGATTAGAATCTAGAGCCAACGGTAAGTTTTCTATGTTAAACCATTACACCATTGAAAAACTGGTTACGTTTGCAATCGAAAGAAAAATGACTATAGTTGAAGAAGTAATGGCCCCTAAACTATGTTCTGGGATGAAAGTTACAGCTTCAGTGAAATCCGTTTGCAAATCGGAGTGATAGATTAGAATCTAGAGCCAACGGTAAGTTTTCTATGTTAAACCATTACACCATTGAAAAACTGGTTACGTTTGCAATCGAAAGAAAAATGACTATAGTTGAAGAAGTAATGGCCCCTAAACTATGTTCTGGGATGAAAGTTACAGCTTCAGTGAAATCCGTTTGCAAATCGGAGTGATAGATTAGAATCTAGAGCCAACGGTAAGTTTTCTATGTTAAACCATTACACCATTGAAAAACTGGTTACGTTTGCAATCGAAAGAAAAATGACTATAGTTGAAGAAGTAATGGCCCCTAAACTATGTTCTGGGATGAAAGTTACAGCTTCAGTGAAATCCGTTTGCAAATCGGAGTGATAGATTAGAATCTAGAGCCAACGGTAAGTTTTCTATGTTAAACCATTACACCATTGAAAAACTGGTTACGTTTGCAATCGAAAGAAAAATGACTATAGTTGAAGAAGTAATGGCCCCTAAACTATGTTCTGGGATGAAAGTTACAGCTTCAGTGAAATCCGTTTGCAAATCGGAGTGATAGATTAGAATCTAGAGCCAACGGTAAGTTTTCTATGTTAAACCATTACACCATTGAAAAACTGGTTACGTTTGCAATCGAAAGAAAAATGACTATAGTTGAAGAAGTAATGGCCCCTAAACTATGTTCTGGGATGAAAGTTACAGCTTCAGTGAAATCCGTTTGCAAATCGGAGTGATAGATTAGAATCTAGAGCCAACGGTAAGTT
The DNA here is from genome assembly GCF_040937935.1 of Hyperolius riggenbachi. Classification (NCBI taxonomy): domain Eukaryota; kingdom Metazoa; phylum Chordata; class Amphibia; order Anura; family Hyperoliidae; genus Hyperolius; species Hyperolius riggenbachi. The sequence goes on from NW_027152590.1 coordinate 51,888, forward strand.
TTCTATGTTAAACCATTACACCATTGAAAAACTGGTTACGTTTGCAATCGAAAGAAAAATGACTATAGTTGAAGAAGTAATGGCCCCTAAACTATGTTCTGGGATGAAAGTTACAGCTTCAGTGAAATCCGTTTGCAAATCGGAGTGATAGATTAGAATCTAGAGCCAACGGTAAGTTTTCTATGTTAAACCATTACACCATTGAAAAACTGGTTACGTTTGCAATCGAAAGAAAAATGACTATAGTTGAAGAAGTAATGGCCCCTAAACTATGTTCTGGGATGAAAGTTACAGCTTCAGTGAAATCCGTTTGCAAATCGGAGTGATAGATTAGAATCTAGAGCCAACGGTAAGTTTTCTATGTTAAACCATTACACCATTGAAAAACTGGTTACGTTTGCAATCGAAAGAAAAATGACTATAGTTGAAGAAGTAATGGCCCCTAAACTATGTTCTGGGATGAAAGTTACAGCTTCAGTGAAATCCGTTTGCAAATCGGAGTGATAGATTAGAATCTAGAGCCAACGGTAAGTTTTCTATGTTAAACCATTACACCATTGAAAAACTGGTTACGTTTGCAATCGAAAGAAAAATGACTATAGTTGAAGAAGTAATGGCCCCTAAACTATGTTCTGGGATGAAAGTTACAGCTTCAGTGAAATCCGTTTGCAAATCGGAGTGATAGATTAGAATCTAGAGCCAACGGTAAGTTTTCTATGTTAAACCATTACACCATTGAAAAACTGGTTACGTTTGCAATCGAAAGAAAAATGACTATAGTTGAAGAAGTAATGGCCCCTAAACTATGTTCTGGGATGAAAGTTACAGCTTCAGTGAAATCCGTTTGCAAATCGGAGTGATAGATTAGAATCTAGAGCCAACGGTAAGTTTTCTATGTTAAACCATTACACCATTGAAAAACTGGTTACGTTTGCAATCGAAAGAAAAATGACTATAGTTGAAGAAGTAATGGCCCCTAAACTATGTTCTGGGATGAAAGTTACAGCTTCAGTGAAATCCGTTTGCAAATCGGAGTGATAGATTAGAATCTAGAGCCAACGGTAAGTTTTCTATGTTAAACCATTACACCATTGAAAAACTGGTTACGTTTGCAATCGAAAGAAAAATGACTATAGTTGAAGAAGTAATGGCCCCTAAACTATGTTCTGGGATGAAAGTTACAGCTTCAGTGAAATCCGTTTGCAAATCGGAGTGATAGATTAGAATCTAGAGCCAACGGTAAGTTTTCTATGTTAAACCATTACACCATTGAAAAACTGGTTACGTTTGCAATCGAAAGAAAAATGACTATAGTTGAAGAAGTAATGGCCCCTAAACTATGTTCTGGGATGAAAGTTACAGCTTCAGTGAAATCCGTTTGCAAATCGGAGTGATAGATTAGAATCTAGAGCCAACGGTAAGTTTTCTATGTTAAACCATTACACCATTGAAAAACTGGTTACGTTTGCAATCGAAAGAAAAATGACTATAGTTGAAGAAGTAATGGCCCCTAAACTATGTTCTGGGATGAAAGTTACAGCTTCAGTGAAATCCGTTTGCAAATCGGAGTGATAGATTAGAATCTAGAGCCAACGGTAAGTTTTCTATGTTAAACCATTACACCATTGAAAAACTGGTTACGTTTGCAATCGAAAGAAAAATGACTATAGTTGAAGAAGTAATGGCCCCTAAACTATGTTCTGGGATGAAAGTTACAGCTTCAGTGAAATCCGTTTGCAAATCGGAGTGATAGATTAGAATCTAGAGCCAACGGTAAGTTTTCTATGTTAAACCATTACACCATTGAAAAACTGGTTACGTTTGCAATCGAAAGAAAAATGACTATAGTTGAAGAAGTAATGGCCCCTAAACTATGTTCTGGGATGAAAGTTACAGCTTCAGTGAAATCCGTTTGCAAATCGGAGTGATAGATTAGAATCTAGAGCCAACGGTAAGTTTTCTATGTTAAACCATTACACCATTGAAAAACTGGTTACGTTTGCAATCGAAAGAAAAATGACTATAGTTGAAGAAGTAATGGCCCCTAAACTATGTTCTGGGATGAAAGTTACAGCTTCAGTGAAATCCGTTTGCAAATCGGAGTGATAGATTAGAATCTAGAGCCAACGGTAAGTTTTCTATGTTAAACCATTACACCATTGAAAAACTGGTTACGTTTGCAATCGAAAGAAAAATGACTATAGTTGAAGAAGTAATGGCCCCTAAACTATGTTCTGGGATGAAAGTTACAGCTTCAGTGAAATCCGTTTGCAAATCGGAGTGATAGATTAGAATCTAGAGCCAACGGTAAGTTTTCTATGTTAAACCATTACACCATTGAAAAACTGGTTACGTTTGCAATCAAAAGAAAAATGACTATAGTTGAAGAAGTAATGGCCCCTAAACTATGTTCTGGGATGAAAGTTACAGCTTCAGTGAAATCCGTTTGCAAATCGGAGTGATAGATTAGAATCTAGAGCCAACGGTAAGTTTTCTATGTTAAACCATTACACCATTGAAAAACTGGTTACGTTTGCAATCGAAAGAAAAATGACTATAGTTGAAGAAGTAATGGCCCCTAAACTATGTTCTGGGATGAAAGTTACAGCTTCAGTGAAATCCGTTTGCAAATCGGAGTGATAGATTAGAATCTAGAGCCAACGGTAAGTTTTCTATGTTAAACCATTACACCATTGAAAAACTGGTTACGTTTGCAATCGAAAGAAAAATGACTATAGTTGAAGAAGTAATGGCCCCTAAACTATGTTCTGGGATGAAAGTTACAGCTTCAGTGAAATCCGTTTGCAAATCGGAGTGATAGATTAGAATCTAGAGCCAACGGTAAGTTTTCTATGTTAAACCATTACACCATTGAAAAACTGGTTACGTTTGCAATCGAAAGGAAAATGACTATAGTTGAAGAAGTAATGGCCCCTAAACTATGTTCTGGGATGAAAGTTACAGCTTCAGTGAAATCCGTTTGCAAATCGGAGTGATAGATTAGAATCTAGAGCCAACGGTAAGTTTTCTATGTTAAACCATTACACCATTGAAAAACTGGTTACGTTTGCAATCGAAAGAAAAATGACTATAGTTGAAGAAGTAATGGCCCCTAAACTATGTTCTGGGATGAAAGTTACAGCTTCAGTGAAATCCGTTTGCAAATCGGAGTGATAGATTAGAATCTAGAGCCAACGGTAAGTTTTCTATGTTAAACCATTACACCATTGAAAAACTGGTTACGTTTGCAATCGAAAGAAAAATGACTATAGTTGAAGAAGTAATGGCCCCTAAACTATGTTCTGGGATGAAAGTTACAGCTTCAGTGAAATCCGTTTGCAAATCGGAGTGATAGATTAGAATCTAGAGCCAACGGTAAGTTTTCTATGTTAAACCATTACACCATTGAAAAACTGGTTACGTTTGCAATCGAAAGAAAAATGACTATAGTTGAAGAAGTAATGGCCCCTAAACTATGTTCTGGGATGAAAGTTACAGCTTCAGTGAAATCCGTTTGCAAATCGGAGTGATAGATTAGAATCTAGAGCCAACGGTAAGTTTTCTATGTTAAACCATTACACCATTGAAAAACTGGTTACGTTTGCAATCGAAAGAAAAATGACTATAGTTGAAGAAGTAATGGCCCCTAAACTATGTTCTGGGATGAAAGTTACAGCTTCAGTGAAATCCGTTTGCAAATCGGAGTGATAGATTAGAATCTAGAGCCAACGGTAAGTTTTCTATGTTAAACCATTACACCATTGAAAAACTGGTTACGTTTGCAATCGAAAGAAAAATGACTATAGTTGAAGAAGTAATGGCCCCTAAAACTATGTTCTGGGATGAAAGTTACAGCTTCAGTGAAATCCGTTTGCAAATCGGAGTGATAGATTAGAATCTAGAGCCAACGGTAAGTTTTCTATGTTAAACCATTACACCATTGAAAAACTGTTTACGTTTGCAATCGAAAGAAAAATGACTATAGTTGAAGAAGTAATGGCCCCTAAACTATGTTCTGGGATGAAAGTTACAGCTTCAGTGAAATCCGTTTGCAAATCGGAGTGATAGATTAGAATCTAGAGCCAACGGTAAGTTTTCTATGTTAAACCATTACACCATTGAAAAACTGGTTACGTTTGCAATCGAAAGAAAAATGACTATAGTTGAAGAAGTAATGGCCCCTAAACTATGTTCTGGGATGAAAGTTACAGCTTCAGTGAAATCCGTTTGCAAATCGGAGTGATAGATTAGAATCTAGAGCCAACGGTAAGTTTTCTATGTTAAACCATTACACCATTGAAAAACTGGTTACGTTTGCAATCGAAAGAAAAATGACTATAGTTGAAGAAGTAATGGCCCCTAAACTATGTTCTGGGATGAAAGTTACAGCTTCAGTGAAATCCGTTTGCAAATCGGAGTGATAGATTAGAATCTAGAGCCAACGGTAAGTTTTCTATGTTAAACCATTACACCATTGAAAAACTGGTTACGTTTGCAATCGAAAGAAAAATGACTATAGTTGAAGAAGTAATGGCCCCTAAACTATGTTCTGGGATGAAAGTTACAGCTGCAGTGAAATCCGTTTGCAAATCGGAGTGATAGATTAGAATCTAGAGCCAACGGTAAGTTTTCTATGTTAAACCATTACACCATTGAAAAACTGGTTACGTTTGCAATCGAAAGAAAAATGACTATAGTTGAAGAAGTAATGGCCCCTAAACTATGTTCTGGGATGAAAGTTACAGCTTCAGTGAAATCCGTTTGCAAATCGGAGTGATAGATTAGAATCTAGAGCCAACGGTAAGTTTTCTATGTTAAACCATTACACCATTGAAAAACTGGTTACGTTTGCAATCGAAAGAAAAATGACTATAGTTGAAGAAGTAATGGCCCCTAAACTATGTTCTGGGATGAAAGTTACAGCTTCAGTGAAATCCGTTTGCAAATCGGAGTGATAGATTAGAATCTAGAGCCAACGGTAAGTTTTCTATGTTAAACCATTACACCATTGAAAAACTGGTTACGTTTGCAATCGAAAGAAAAATGACTATAGTTGAAGAAGTAATGGCCCCTAAACTATGTTCTGGGATGAAAGTTACAGCTTCAGTGAAATCCGTTTGCAAATCGGAGTGATAGATTAGAATCTAGAGCCAACGGTAAGTTTTCTATGTTAAACCATTACACCATTGAAAAACTGGTTACGTTTGCAATCGAAAGAAAAATGACTATAGTTGAAGAAGTAATGGCCCCTAAACTATGTTCTGGGATGAAAGTTACAGCTTCAGTGAAATCCTGTTTGCAAATCGGAGTGATAGATTAGAATCTAGAGCCAACGGTAAGTTTTCTATGTTAAACCATTACACCATTGAAAAACTGGTTACGTTTGCAATCGAAAGAAAAATGACTATAGTTGAAGAAGTAATGGCCCCTAAACTATGTTCTGGGATGAAAGTTACAGCTTCAGTGAAATCCGTTTGCAAATCGGAGTGATAGATTAGAATCTAGAGCCAACGGTAAGTTTTCTATGTTAAACCATTACACCATTGAAAAACTGGTTACGTTTGCAATCGAAAGAAAAATGACTATAATTGAAGAAGTAATGGCCCCTAAACTATGTTCTGGGATGAAAGTTACAGCTTCAGTGAAATCCGTTTGCAAATCGGAGTGATAGATTAGAATCTAGAGCCAACGGTAAGTTTTCTATGTTAAACCATTACACCATTGAAAAACTGGTTACGTTTGCAATCGAAAGAAAAATGACTATAGTTGAAGAAGTAATGGCCCCTAAACTATGTTCTGGGATGAAAGTTACAGCTTCAGTGAAATCCGTTTGCAAATCGGAGTGATAGATTAGAATCTAGAGCCAACGGTAAGTTTTCTATGTTAAACCATTACACCATTGAAAAACTGGTTACGTTTGCAATCGAAAGAAAAATGACTATAGTTGAAGAAGTAATGGCCCCTAAACTATGTTCTGGGATGAAAGTTACAGCTTCAGTGAAATCCGTTTGCAAATCGGAGTGATAGATTAGAATCTAGAGCCAACGGTAAGTTTTCTATGTTAAACCATTACACCATTGAAAAACTGGTTACGTTTGCAATCGAAAGAAAAATGACTATAGTTGAAGAAGTAATGGCCCCTAAACTATGTTCTGGGATGAAAGTTACAGCTTCAGTGAAATCCGTTTGCAAATCGGAGTGATAGATTAGAATCTAGAGCCAACGGTAAGTTTTCTATGTTAAACCATTACACCATTGAAAAACTGTTTACGTTTGCAATCGAAAGAAAAATGACTATAGTTGAAGAAGTAATGGCCCCTAAACTATGTTCTGGGATGAAAGTTACAGCTTCAGTGAAATCCGTTTGCAAATCGGAGTGATAGATTAGAATCTAGAGCCAACGGTAAGTTTTCTATGTTAAACCATTACACCATTGAAAAACTGGTTACGTTTGCAATCGGAAAGAAAAATGACTATAGTTGAAGAAGTAATGGCCCCTAAACTATGTTCTGGGATGAAAGTTACAGCTTCAGTGAAATCCGTTTGCAAATCGGAGTGATAGATTAGAATCTAGAGCCAACGGTAAGTTTTCTATGTTAAACCATTACACCATTGAAAAACTGGTTACGTTTGCAATCGAAAGAAAAATGACTATAGTTGAAGAAGTAATGGCCCCTAAACTATGTTCTGGGATGAAAGTTACAGCTTCAGTGAAATCCGTTTGCAAATCGGAGTGATAGATTAGAATCTAGAGCCAACGGTAAGTTTTCTATGTTAAACCATTACACCATTGAAAAACTGGTTACGTTTGCAATCGAAAGAAAAATGACTATAGTTGAAGAAGTAATGGCCCCTAAACTATGTTCTGGGATGAAAGTTACAGCTTCAGTGAAATCCGTTTGCAAATCGGAGTGATAGATTAGAATCTAGAGCCAACGGTAAGTTTTCTATGTTAAACCATTACACCATTGAAAAACTGGTTACGTTTGCAATCGAAAGAAAAATGACTATAGTTGAAGAAGTAATGGCCCCTAAACTATGTTCTGGGATGAAAGTTACAGCTTCAGTGAAATCCGTTTGCAAATCGGAGTGATAGATTAGAATCTAGAGCCAACGGTAAGTTTTCTATGTTAAACCATTACACCATTGAAAAACTGTTTACGTTTGCAATCGAAAGAAAAATGACTATAGTTGAAGAAGTAATGGCCCCTAAACTATGTTCTGGGATGAAAGTTACAGCTTCAGTGAAATCCGTTTGCAAATCGGAGTGATAGATTAGAATCTAGAGC